>NC_092111.1:42709486-42893273 GCF_045679555.1 Salvelinus alpinus | reverse complement strand
GACCTAGAGGTTCACTCCCCTTAGTGAGCTTCTCCAGGAGTGGGGAGAAGAGGGGGTGTATTTGAGATGGGAGTATCTAGAATTGACAATTGATATATGCCATTGGATGAGGTAATGTTTTGGTAATATGAAGTACCAAGAACGAGAACTAGAACCTCGTCTAAGAGACCAAACTGAACGATAATTTATAGCTAACGCTCTCTGGCTATGGGATACTCCTCTGTTAAGTGAAAGGCCCTTTGTGAAGTTTCTAAGATCTGTGGTTCGTCATGTAAGTTGAGAGGGGTGTATCTTGGCTATAAAAGATACCAAGAATTATTTTATAAGCAGTCTCAGAGAATTCATTTATAGACACTGAATTGATCTGAGAGTCAATGGGCTATGTTGAAGCTCATATAATTAAAGATGGAGTTTAACATATAACTCTGACTTGTGTGTGGTTTGTAAACTCTTTCCATTTAGTAATACAGGAAATTACCACGACAAGACACATGCATTCACACACACGATAACATGCACACTATACACACAGATTTAGTACAGTAGATATGTGGTAGTGGTGGAGTAGGGACCTGAGGGCACACAGTGTGTTTTAAAATCTGTGAATGTTGTGTAATGTTTTTTTAAATTGTATAAATTGTCTTCATTTTGCTGAAACCCAGGAAGAGTAGCTGCTGCCTTGGCAACAGCTAATGGGGATCCATAATAAATACAAATACAGTAATTATGACAACTCCCGGAGGACATCCTCCAACCTATCAGAGCTCTTGCAGCATGAACTGACATGTTGTCCAACCAATCAAAGGATCAGAGAATGAATCTAGTACTGAAAGCATAAGCTACAGCTAGCTAGCACTGCAGTGCATAACATGAGGTGAGTAGTTGATTAACCTTTCACGGCTACTAACCCCGGATCCGGGAGCACCCCCCACCCCCCACACACTGATTAGCATAGATAGCATAGCTTCAGAAGTAGATAGTAGCATCTAAATATCATTAAATCACAAGTCCAAGACACCAGATGAAAGATACAGATCTTGTGAATAAAGCCACCATTTCAGATTTTTAAAATGTTTTACAGGGAAGACAAAATATGTAAATCTATTAGCTAAACACGTTAGCAAAATACACCACTATTCTAACTCCATCAGTTTCTTACTCCTTCAGGTGCTATCACCAATTCGGCTCAACTAAGATATTGATATCCACTAACCAAGAAAAAACCTCTTCAGATGACAGTCTGATAACATATTCATGGTATAGGATAGTTTTTGTTAGAAAAAAGTGCATATTTCAGGTAGAAATCACAGTTTACAATTGCACCGACCATCGCAAATCGACTAGAATTACTAGATAGAGCAACGTGTATGACCAATTTACTCATCATAAAACATTTCATAAGAATAGACAAAGCATAGCAATGGAAAGACCCAGATCTTGTGATTCCAGACAATATTTCAGATTTTCTAAGCGTTTTACAGCGAAAACACAATAAATCGATAAGTTAGCATACTACATGTGAAAACGTTACCAGAGCATCGATTCCAGCCAAAGAGCGCTATAACGTAATCACCGCCAAAAGATATTAATTTTTTCACTAACCTTCTCAGAATTCTTCCGATGACACTCCTGTAACATCATTTTACAACATACATATACAGTTTGTTCGAAAAGGTGCATATTTAGCCATACAAAACCGTGGTTACACAATAAAAATACTAGGAAATCAAGCCTCAATATGTCTGACGTCATCTATCAGAGTGATCTAGTTTAATTGAAAGCTAATCATATACTTGACTAAAAAATACAGGGTAGACAGGAATCGAAAGACAAATTAGTTCTTAATGCAACCGCTGATTTACATTTTTAAAATTATCCTTACTTTTCAATACAGGGTTCGCCAAGTGAAGCTATACCAAACAAAATGGCGATATATGCGTTTAAAATATTTCGACAGAAACACGGTTTATCATATTAAATATTGCTTACTTTGAGCTGATCTTCCATCATATTCTTGGGCAATGTATCCTTTCTATGTTATAAACGTCTTTTGGTCGATAGATGTCCTCTGTCCTTCGAAATGTCCATCACCAACGACCGACACCCTAAAACGTGTCCAAACTTTCAGAGTGCACGACAAAGAAATTCCTCAAAATCGCACTAAACGGATATAAATTGATATAAAACGGTTAAAATTCACTACATTATGATGTTTTTAACAACTATAACGACTGAAAACATGACCGGAGAAATACTGCTGGTTAGAAAACGATTTGGAACGAGGCAGGTCCGATGGCCTTCACGCTTGAGGCGCACGTTGAGAAAGGGGGGTCTCTGTACATTTTTGTCATTTATAATGGCTGTGAACGTCCCATCGACTTCATTGAAAACGTGATGACGTACAGACACCCAGAGGAAGACGTAGGCAGTGTCGGTTTCTTCATAGCATTCACTGTGGCCTTATAAACAGACCCCAGATCAGAGGTAAAAATTTCTGAAATCTGAACCCTGTCATGAAAAGTGCTGTAGAAATTGTTCTGTACCACTCAGAGACAAAATTTCAACTCCTATAGAAACTATAGACTGTTTTCTATCCAATAATAACAATAATATGCATATTGTACGATCAAGAATTTAGCACGAGGCAGTTTAATTTGGAGACACAAATATGCTAATGCGGAACAGCACCCCCTATAGTTCCAAGAAGTTAAAGAGAGAAAGACAATAGTTGAACAGTTTTTAACAAATTAATTTCTTCCTAAATGAAGGAGAAGCAAGAGAGAAATAGAGAGAGAGAGAGAGATTGTCACTTTCTTTTCTTCAATTTCAGTTTTACTTACATAGCTAGCAAATGCAGCTAGCTGTTTAGCCTACTGAAACAGCCTGCTCAAACAGAGGGATGCTATGTTAGCTAGCTAGCTGGCTATGACTTTCCAAAAGAACACTGGAACTCTTCCGAGTCAAGGTAAGCTTTTGGCTTTACTAATGTTTTGCCACTGGGGCCCCCCGTTGTAACCGCTTACTGACTGTATACAGTAAAGTTACTGCATGATTGTAGCGGGTTTACTAATGCAATAGTTCTATTAGCTATGTTGACTAGGACGTAACTTTATCTAATATGGTGACATCGATTTAGGCTGTGTAGCGGTTTGGCTTGGAAAGTTTTTTTTCACCTGGTCACATACAGATGATTTGTTGTGCATTGAAGTCCACAAGCGAAGAGAAGAGAAGGAATACAACGTGGCTGTTATGAAAGTGAACTGTGTTTACAGGGGTGTATTCATTCCGCCTATTCTCTTGGAAAATGTTTCTTAAACGGAAGCAAACAGAACAAAACAGGGATAGACATATCTGAATTTGTCCAATAGAAACACTCTTCTGCAACTGTTGGACTAATGATTAGACACTAGATCAGCTAGATGCAGGCAAGAGTGTGCCAAGTGGAATTGAATGTATAGGGAAAAGTACAGTATCATGTAGGAGCCTAAACCTATCACTGTAACATTGAACTGGGTGAATATGAATGACAGTAACCTAAACCTATCACTGTTACATTGAACTGGGTGAATATGAATGACAGTAACCTAAACCTATCACTGTTACATTGAACTGTGGGTGAATGGAATATGAATGACAGTAACCTAAACCTATCACTGTTACATTGAACTGTGGGTGAATATGAATGACAGTAACCTAAACCTATCACTGTTACATTGAACTGGGTGAATATGAATGACAGTAACCTAAACCTATCACTGTTACATTGAACTGGGTGAATGGAATATGAATGACAGTAACCTAAACCTATCACTGTTACATTGAACTGGGTGAATGGAATATGAATGACAGCCATCCAATATGCTGTAATAGAAATAGGGCCGTGCTCATTAAAACAATGATCTTTCGTCCCTCGTCTGAAACGACACTGACCGCCACTGATGTGTGTGTGTCTGCATGAGTGCCTGTCCTCTCCATACAGACAGAGACAGGAGTGTCTGTCCTATCCATACAGACAGGAGGGTCTGTCCTCTCCATACAGACAGGAGGGTCTGTCCTCTCCATACAGACAGAGACAGGAGGGTCTGTCCTATCCATACAGACAGAGACAGGAGGGTCTGTCCTATCCATACAGACAGAGACAGGAGGGTCTGTCCTCTCCATACAGACAGAGACAGGAGGGTCTGTACTATCCATACAGACAGAGAAAGGAGGGTCTGCCCTCTCCATACAGATAGAGACAGGAGGGTCTGTCCTCTCCATACAGACAGAGAAAGGAGGGTCTGCCCTCTCCATACAGACAGAGAAAGGAGGGTCTGCCCTCTCCATACAGACAGAGAAAGGAGGGTCTGCCCTCTCCATACAGACAGAGAAAGGAGGGTCTGCCCTCTCCATACAGACAGAGAAAGGAGGGTCTGCCCTCTCCATACAGACAGAGAAAGGAGGGTCTGCCCTCTCCATACAGACAGAGACAGGAGGGTCTGTCCTCTCCATACAGACAGAGAAAGGAGTGTCAACAAAGAAGCAACAATGGCTGGACCAAATCAAACATTTTAAGACATGTTTGGCAAAACAAGCCATATGAACTAATAGGATGTGACGTCCATTTTGCTGATAACAAAGCCATCTTTGATTAGTCCTTCAAAAGCTATTAACCTACCAAGACCTCAGTACAAGCAATTTGGGCACAAAAAAGGCTTCAAACAATGAATTAATTTGGTGAAAACAAGCACATAATGTTGACCTGTGCAAAATACATAATTCGATTTTTATTCTTGGCATGTTCTCTTGAACACTCATACACACACACACACACACACACACACACACACACACACACACACACACACACACACACACACACACACACACACACACACACACACACACACACACACACACAGACACACACACCCACACACACAGAGACACAAACACACACACACACACACATTAACACACACACACACACACACACACACACACACACACACACACACACACACACACACACACACACACACACACACACACACACACACACACACACACACACACACACACAAATATTAACACACACATTTTCAGACACTATAATGTTATGTTGTGTACTGTGTGGTATGAAACATCATTATTATGTTGCATATTTCCTGTCACTTCAGGTGGAGCTGGAACTAGAGACATACAGACATACCTTTCCTCCTCTCTTTTCCTCCTCTCCTTTCCTCCTCTCCTTTCCTCCTCTCTTTTCCTCCTCTCCTTCCCCCTCTCCTTCCCTCCTCTCCTTTCCTCCTCTCCTTTCCTCCTCTCCTTTCCTCCTCTCCCTTCCTCCTCTCCCTTCCCCCCTCTCCTTTCATCCTCTCCTTTCCTCCTCTGTTCCCCCCTCTCCTTTCCTCCTCTCCTTTCTTCCTCTCCCTTCCCCCCTCTCCTTCCCTCCTCTTCTCCCCCCTTCCTCTCCCTTTCACCTCCCTTCCCCCTCTCATTTCCTCCTCTCCTTTCCTCCTCTCCCTTCCCCCCTCTCCTTTCATCCTCTCCTTTCCTCCTCTGTTCCCCCCTCTCCTTTCCTCCTCTCCTTTCTTCCTCTCCCTTTCACCTCTCCTTCCCTCCTCTTCTCCCTCCCCTCCTCCTCTCCCCCCTCCTTTCCTCCTTCTCCCCCTTTCCTCCTCCTCCTCTCCCTCCCCCTTTCCTTCCCTCCTCCTCTCCTTTCCTTCTTCTCTCCCTCCCCTCCTCCTCTCCCTCCCCCTTTCCTTCCCTCCTCCTCTCCTTTCCTCCTCCTTTCCCTTCCCCCTCTCCTCTCATTTCCTCCACCTCTCATTTCCCCATCTCCTTCCCTCCTACTCTCCCCATCCTTCTCTTTCATTCTCCCTTCCAGTATGTCCCTCTATCGATCTGTTTCTACTTTTTATCACTTGAGACCTGAGAAAATGATTAGGTGTGTGGCAGCGAGATGGGAGGAGAAAGACAAAGGAGACAGAGAGATTAGAAGGAGATAGACACAGGAGTGAGACAGAGAGAAGGAAGGAGATAGACACAGGAGACAGATAGATTAGAAGGAGAAAGACACAGGAGACAGAGAGATGGAAAGAGAGACCCAGGAGTGAGACAGAGAGATGGAAGGAGATAGACACAGGAGTGAGACAGAGAGATGGAAGGAGAGACACAGGAGTGAGACAGAGAGATGGAAGGAGATAGACACAGGAGTGAGACAGAGAGATGGAAGGAGAGACACAGGAGTGAGACAGGGAGATGAGAAGGAGAGACACAGGAGTGAGACAGAGAGATGGAAGGAGAGACACAGGAGTGAGACAGAGAGATGGAAGGAGAGACACAGGAGTGAGACAGGGAGATGAGAAGGAGAGACACAGGAGTAAGGAGAGAGATGGGAAAGAAAATCTAATAAAAATGAAACAACTTTTAAAGGCTATGTCTGAATACAGTTCCGGGCACCATAACCGCTTCCTGTGGGCGTATAACAGTGACAAGACAACTTAGACTATAGAGGGTATAATAGTGACAAGACAACTTAGACTGTAGAGGGTATAATAGTGACAAGACAACTTAGACTGTAGAGGGTATAATAGTGACAAGACAACTTAGACTATAGAGGGTATAATAGTGACAAGACAACTTAGACTGTAGAGGGTATAATAGTGACAAGACAACTTAGACTATAGAGGGTATAATAGTGACAAGACAACTTAGACTATAGAGGGTATAATAGTGACAAGACAACTTAGACTATAGAGGGTATAATAGTGACAAGACAACTTAGACTATAGAGGGTATAACAGTGACAAGACAACTTAGACTATAGAGGGTATAACAGTGACAAGACAACTTAGACTATAGAGGGTATAACAGTGACAAGACAACTTAGACTATAGAGGGTATAATAGTGACAAGACAACTTCGACTGTAGCGGGTATAATAGTGACAAAACAACTTAGACTGTAGAGGGTTTTACACACATCCTTTTCCCAGCAGCTGGACACAGCTCCAATATAAAGAGAAGGGGGATTGTCCACTCATCGTTATGCTGCTTCCAACTGTAATGCTTTTTAAACATTGTGGAACCATCTTACAGATATATTTGCACTTCTGCAGAAATAGCAGACAAATCTGCACTGCATTCGATCCATTATAGCTATCACCATAAACCCCACGGACAGAGAGTCTTTCTAAAACCTTCGGTTTTTAATCAAATTTAACAACAACAACAAAAAATCTATGTGTTTTTTTTTGTTTTAAACAACAATATGTCTAAATAGGATGGGTATCGTAAATCACGTGTCTTGTTCCATGAGCGTAAGGCACTGTGTGCACAACGTTGGCCACAAGGGCTCTATGGCAGGAGGATTTGAAGATAGTTTATTAAATAGTATACAGTAGATATTCCCTACAATACACCTAGTGATAACAAACAGTTGTTTTTTTTGGCTTCAACACGGGAATATGTGTCTACACACATTACGTTGGCAGTTTGAAAAGACACTGCATGTTTGAGCCATGGACAATTGAACATTGCCCAAACGTTATAATGAGATTAGCAGACAATCGCCATTGATATGGCCTGTTAGTGACTTTGCCACGTGAATGGTAAACAAACGAACAGGCTAATAGCCATGGCAACAAGGGGATTCAGCTCGAAGGACAGCGATTGGTAGTCCCGCAATTTGACAGTTGGGTCAATTTGTTTTACAAATTGACAAAGGGAAAACAATAAGCAGTCTGTTTTAATTACTTAAATATGAGACAGATTTCCTACAGTCACTGACACCATAATACTAGACAGACTTCCTACAGTCACTGACACCATAATACTAGACAGACTTCCTACAGTCACTGACACCATAATACTAGACAGACTTCCTACAGTCACTGACACCATATTACTAGATAGACTTCCTACAGTCACTGACACCATATTACTAGATAGACTTCCTACAGTCACTGGCACCATATTCCTAGATAGACTTCCTACAGTCACTGGCACCATATTCCTAGATAGACTTCCTACAGTCACTGACACCATATTCCTAGATAGACTTCCTACAGTCACTGACACCATATTACTTGATAGACTTCCTACAGTGACTGACACCATATTACTAGATCGACTTCCTACAGTCACTGACACCATATTACTAGATAGACTTCCTACAATCACTGACACCATATTACTAGATAGACTTCCTACAGTCACTGACACCATAATACTAGACAGACTTCCTACAGTCACTGACACCATAATACTAGACAGACTTCCTACAGTCACTGACACCATATTACTAGATAGACTTCCTACAGTCACTGACACCATATTACTAGATAGACTTCCTACAGTCACTGGCACCATATTCCTAGATAGACTTCCTACAGTCACTGGCACCATATTCCTAGATAGACTTCCTACAGTCACTGACACCATATTCCTAGATAGACTTCCTACAGTCACTGACACCATATTACTTGATAGACTTCCTACAGTGACTGACACCATATTACTAGATAGACTTCCTACAGTCACTGACACCATATTACTAGATAGACTTCCTACAATCACTGACACCATATTACTAGATAGACTTCCTACAGTCACTGACACCATAATACTAGACAGACTTCCTACAGTCACTGACACCATATTACTAGATAGACTTCCTACAGTCACTGACACCATATTCCTAGATACAATCACTGACACCTGTAATGCAATGGGCAGCACACATTGACCTAATGAGTCCAAAAGTTTCACAGAAGAGGCAAAGACAAAAATAATGTCTAATATAAAGAAAAAAGAGGAATAATAAAACATTGGTTATTGGCTACCGACTAAGTTACCGACTAGGCTACCGACTAAGTTACCGACTAAGTTACCGACTAAGCTACCGACTAGGCTACCGACTAGGATACCGACTAAGCTACCGACTAGGCTACCGACTAGGCTACCGACTAAGCTACCGACTAGGTTACCGACTAGACTACCGACTAGGATACCGACTAGGATACCGACTAGGCTACCGACTAGGTTACCACCTAGGATACCGACTAGACTACCGACTAGGTTACCAACTAGACTACCGACTAGACTACCGACTAGGTTACCGACTAGACTACCGACTAGGTTACCGACTAGACTACCGACTAGGTTACCGACTAGACTACCGACTAGACTACCGACTAGACTACCGACTAGACTACCGACTAGGATACCGACTAGGATACCGACTAGACTACCGACTAGACTACCGACTAGACTACCGACTAGGTTACCGACTAGGTTACCGACTAGGATACCGACTAGGTTACCGACTAGGCTACCGACTAGGATACCGACTAGGATACCGACTAGGTTACCGACTAGGTTACCGACTAGACTACCGACTAGGTTACCAACTAGGTTACCGACTAGACTACCGACTAGGTTACCGACTAGGATACCGACTAGGTTACCGACTAGGCTACCGACTAGACTACCGACTAGGCTACCGACTAGGTTACCGACTAGGATACCGACTAGGATACCGACTAGACTACCGACTAAACTACCGACTAGACTACCGACCAGACTACCGACTAGGTTACCGCTAGGTTACCGACTAGGTTACCGACTAGACTACCGACTAGACTGCCGACTAGGTTACCGACTAGGATACCGACTAGGCTACCGACTAGACTACCGACTAGGTTACCGACTAGGTTACCGACTAGGTTACCGACTAGGATACCGACTAGGATACCGACTAGGTTACCGACTAGGATACCGACTAGGTTACCGACTAGGATACCGACTAGGTTACCGACTAGGTTACCGACTAGACTACCGACTAGGTTACCGACTAGACTACCGACTAGGTTACCGACTAGGATACCGACTAGGATACCGACTAGGCTACCGACTAGGATACCGACTAGGTTACCGACTAGACTACCGACTAGGATACCGACTACACTACCGACTAGACTACCGACTAGGCTACCGACTAGGCTACCGACTAGACTACCGACTAGACTACCGAGTAGACTACCGACTAGGCTACCGACTAGGCTACCGACTAGACTACCGACTAGACTACCGACTAGGTTACCGACTAGACTACCGACTAGGCTACCGACTAGGTTACCGACTAGACTACCGACTAGGATACCGACTACACTACCGACTAGACTACCGACTAGGCTACCGACTAGGCTACCGACTAGACTACCGACTAGACTACCGAGTAGACTACCGACTAGGCTACCGACTAGGATACCGACTAGACTACCGACTAGACTACCGACTAGACTACCGACTAGACTACCGACTAGACTACCGACTAGGCTACCGACTAGGCTACCGACTAGACTACCGACTAGACTACCGAGTAGACTACCGACTAGGCTACCGACTAGGCTACCGACTAGACTACCGACTAGACTACCGACTAGGTTACCGACTAGACTACCGACTAGACTACCGACTAGGATACCGACTACACTACCGACTAGGTTACCGACTTGACTACCGACTAGACTACCGACTAGGATACCGACTAGGATACCGACTAGACTACCGACTAGGATACCGACTAGGTTACCGACTAGACTACCGACTAGGTTACCGACTAGGATACCGACTAGGCTACCGACTAGACTACCGACTAGACTACCGACTAGACTACCGACTAGGTTACCGACTAGACTACCGACTAGACTACCGACTAGACTACCGACTAGGTTACCGACTAGACTACCGACTAGACTACCGACTAGACTACCGACTAGACTACCGACTAGGTTACCGACTAGACTACCGACTAGACTACCGACTAGACTACCGACTAGGTTACCGACTAGACTACCGACTAGACTACCGACTAGACTACCGACTAGGTTACCGACTAGACTACCGACTAGACTACCGACTAGACTACCGACTAGGATACCGACTAGGTTACCGACTAGGCTACCGACTAGGTTACCGACTAGGTTACCGACTAGACTACCGACTAGACTACCGACTAGGTTACCGACTAGGCTACCGACTAGACTACCGACTAGGCTACCGACTAGGTTACCGACTAGGATACCGACTAGGATACCGACTAGACTACCGACTAGACTACCGACTAGGTTACCGCTAGGTTACCGACTAGGTTACCGACTAGACTACCGACTAGACTGCCGACTAGGTTACCGACTAGGATACCGACTAGGATACCGACTAGGCTACCGACTAGACTACCGACTAGGTTACCGACTAGGTTACCGACTAGGATACCGACTAGGATACCGACTAGGATACCGACTAGGTTACCGACTAGGATACCGACTAGGTTACCGACTAGGTTACCGACTAGACTACCAACTAGGTTACCGACTAGACTACCGACTAGGTTACCGACTAGGATACCGACTAGGATACCGACTAGGCTACCGACTAGGATACCGACTAGACTACCGACTAGACTACCGACTAGACTACCGACTAGACTACCGACTAGGTTACCGACTAGGATACCGACTAGGATACCGACTAGGCTACCGACTAGGTTACCGACTAGGTTACCGACTAGACTACCGACTAGACTACCGACTAGACTACCGACTAGGCTACCGACTAGGCTACCGACTAGGCTACCGACTAGACTACCGACTAGACTACCGAGTAGACTACCGACTAGGCTACCGACTAGACTACCGACTAGACTACCAACTAGGTTACCGACTAGACTACCGACTAGACTACCGACTAGGATACCGACTAGACTACCGACTAGGTTACCGACTTGACTACCGACTAGACTACCGACTAGGATACCGACTAGGATACCGACTAGGATACCGACTAGACTACCGACTAGGATACCGACTAGGTTACCGACTAGACTACCGACTAGACTACCGACTAGACTACCGACTAGGTTACCGACTAGACTACCGACTAGACTACCGACTAGGTTACCGACTAGACTACCGACTAGACTACCGACTAGACTACCGACTAGGTTACCGACTAGACTACCGACTAGGCTACCGACTAGGTTACCGACTAGGTTACCGACTAGACTACCGACTAGACTACCGACTAGACTACCGACTAGGATACCGACTAGGTTACCGACTAGGCTACCGACTAGGTTACCGACTAGGTTACCGACTAGACTACCGACTAGACTACCGACTAGGTTACCGACTAGGATACCGACTAGGTTACCGACTAGGCTACCGACTAGACTACCGACTAGACTAGCGAATAGACTACCGACTAGGTTACCGACTAGGCTACCGACTAAGTTACCGACTAGGCTACCGACTAAGTTACCGACTAAGTTACCGACTAAGCTACCGACTAGGCTACCGACTAGGATACCGACTAAGCTACCGACTAGGCTACCGACTAGGCTACCGACTAAGCTACCGACTAGGTTACCGACTAGACTACCGACTAGGATACCGACTAGGATACCGACTAGGCTACCGACTAGGTTACCGACTAGGATACCGACTAGACTACCGACTAGGTTACCGACTAGACTACCGACTAGACTACCGACTAGGTTACCGACTAGACTACCGACTAGGTTACCGACTAGACTACCAACTAGGTTACCGACTAGGTTACCGACTAGACTACCGACTAGACTACCGACTAGACTACCGACTAGACTACCGACTAGGATACCGACTAGGATACCGACTAGACTACCGACTAGACTACCGACTAGACTACCGACTAGGTTACCGACTAGGTTACCGACTAGGATACCGACTAGGTTACCGACTAGGCTACCGACTAGGATACCGACTAGGTTACCGACTAGGTTACCGACTAGACTACCGACTAGGTTACCAACTAGGTTACCGACTAGACTACCGACTAGGTTACCGACTAGGATACCGACTAGGTTACCGACTAGGCTACCGACTAGACTACCGACTAGGCTACCGACTAGGTTACCGACTAGGATACCGACTAGGATACCGACTAGACTACCGACTAAACTACCGACTAGACTACCGACTAGACTACCGACTAGGTTACCGCTAGGTTACCGACTAGGTTACCGACTAGACTACCGACTAGACTGCCGACTAGGTTACCGACTAGGATACCGACTAGGCTACCGACTAGACTACCGACTAGGTTACCGACTAGGTTACCGACTAGGATACCGACTAGGATACCGACTAGGTTACCGACTAGGATACCGACTAGGTTACCGACTAGGATACCGACTAGGTTACCGACTAGGTTACCGACTAGACTACCGACTAGGTTACCGACTAGACTACCGACTAGGTTACCGACTAGGATACCGACTAGGATACCGACTAGGCTACCGACTAGGATACCGACTAGGTTACCGACTAGACTACCGACTAGACTACCGACTAGACTACCGACTAGACTACCGACTAGACTACCGACTAGGTTACCGACTAGGATACCGACTAGGATACCGACTAGGCTACCGACTAGGTTACCGACTAGGTTACCGACTAGACTACCGACTAGACTACCGACTAGACTACCGACTAGACTACCGACTAGGCTACCGACTAGGCTACCGACTAGACTACCGACTAGACTACCGAGTAGACTACCGACTAGGCTACCGACTAGGCTACCGACTAGACTACCGACTAGACTACCGACTAGGTTACCGACTAGACTACCGACTAGACTACCGACTAGGATACCGACTACACTACCGACTAGGTTACCGACTTGACTACCGACTAGACTACCGACTAGGATACCGACTAGGATACCGACTAGACTACCGACTAGGATACCGACTAGGTTACCGACTAGACTACCGACTAGACTACCGACTAGACTACCGACTAGGTTACCGACTAGACTACCGACTAGACTACCGACTAGACTACCGACTAGGTTACCGACTAGACTACCGACTAGGCTACCGACTAGACTACCGACTAGACTACCGACTAGACTACCGACTAGGTTACCGACTAGACTACCGACTAGACTACCGACTAGACTACCGACTAGGTTACCGACTAGACTACCGACTAGACTACCGACTAGACTACCGACTAGGTTACCGACTAGACTACCGACTAGACTACCGACTAGACTACCAACTAGGATACCGACTAGGTTACCGACTAGGCTACCGACTAGGTTACCGACTAGGTTACCGACTAGACTACCGACTAGACTACCGACTAGGTTACCGACTAGGCTACCGACTAGACTACCGACTAGGCTACCGACTAGGTTACCGACTAGGATACCGACTAGAATACCGACTAGACTACCGACTAGACTACCGACTAGGTTACCGCTAGGTTACCGACTAGGTTACCGACTAGACTACCGACTAGACTGCCGACTAGGTTACCGACTAGGATACCGACTAGGATACCGACTAGGCTACCGACTAGACTACCGACTAGGTTACCGACTAGGTTACCGACTAGGATACCGACTAGGATACCGACTAGGATACCGACTAGGTTACCGACTAGGATACCGACTAGGTTACCGACTAGGTTACCGACTAGACTACCGACTAGGTTACCGACTAGACTACCGACTAGGTTACCGACTAGGATACCGACTAGGATACCGACTAGGCTACCGACTAGGATACCGACTAGGTTACCGACTAGACTACCGACTAGACTACCGACTAGACTACCGACTAGACTACCGACTAGGTTACCGACTAGGATACCGACTAGGATACCGACTAGGCTACCGACTAGGTTACCGACTAGGTTACCGACTAGACTACCGACTAGACTACCGACTAGACTACCGACTAGGCTACCGACTAGGCTACCGACTAGGCTACCGACTAGACTACCGACTAGACTACCGAGTAGACTACCGACTAGGCTACCGACTAGACTACCAACTAGGTTACCGACTAGACTACCGACTAGACTACCGACTAGGATACCGACTAGACTACCGACTAGGTTACCGACTTGACTACCGACTAGACTACCGACTAGGATACCGACTAGGATACCGACTAGACTACCGACTAGGATACCGACTAGGTTACCGACTAGACTACCGACTAGACTACCGACTAGACTACCGACTAGGTTACCGACTAGACTACCGACTAGACTACCGACTAGACTACCGACTAGGTTACCGACTAGACTACCGACTAGACTACCGACTAGACTACCGACTAGGTTACCGACTAGACTACCGACTAGACTACCGACTAGGATACCGACTAGGTTACCGACTAGACTACCGACTAGACTACCGACTAGACTACCGACTAGACTACCGACTAGGATACCGACTAGGTTACCGACTAGGCTACCGACTAGGTTACCGACTAGGTTACCGACTAGACTACCGACTAGACTACCGACTAGGTTACCGACTAGGATACCGACTAGGTTACCGACTAGGCTACCGACTAGACTACCGACTAGACTACCGAATAGACTACCGACTAGGTTACCGACTAGGCTACCGACTAGACTACCGACTAGACTACCGACTAGACTACCGACTAGGATACCGACTAGGTTACCGACTAGACTACCGACTAGGTTACCGACAAGACTACCGACTAGGCTACCGACTAGGATACCGACTAGGCTACCGACTAGACTACCGACTAGACTACCGACTAGACTACCGACTAGGTTACCGACTAGACTACCGACTAGGTTACCGACTAGGTTACCGACTAG
The DNA here is from genome assembly GCF_045679555.1 of Salvelinus alpinus. Taxonomy (NCBI): domain Eukaryota; kingdom Metazoa; phylum Chordata; class Actinopteri; order Salmoniformes; family Salmonidae; genus Salvelinus; species Salvelinus alpinus. The sequence continues at coordinate 42,877,592 of NC_092111.1, read as the reverse complement.
ACTACCGACTAGGCTACCGACTAGACTACCGACTAGGATACCGACTAGGTTACCGACTAGGATACCGACTAGACTACCGACTAGGTTACCGACTAGGATACCGACTAGGATACCGACTAGGCTACCGACTAGACTACCGACTAGGTTACCGACTAGACTACCGACTAGGTTACCGACTAGGTTACCGACTAGGATACCGACTAGGTTACCGACTAGGATACCGACTAGGCTACCGACTAGGTTACCGACTAGGTTACCGACTAGACTACCGACTAGGTTACCGACTAGACTACCGACTAGGTTACCGACTAGACTACCGACTAGGTTACCGACTAGGCTACCGACTAGACTACCGACTAGGGTACCGACTAGACTACCGACTAGGCTACCGACTAGACTACCGACTAGACTACTGACTAGGATACCGACTAGGCTACCGCTAGGCTACCGATTAATCTACTGTCCCCCTGCGCTGGCATATCGATCAATTGCATTACCGCTAAGGCCACCTTAGTGCAAGTGGCCTGACATAAGAAAGGTCAATTAATAACCCTGATTCTTTAACCAGTCGAAAATGCCAAATATTGTGCGTTTGACACTATGAAATAACACATATGCAGTAATGACAGCTTTGCACAGGACAGTGGCATTCTCTCAACCAGCTTCATGAGGTAGTCACCTGGAATGCATTTCAATTAACAGGTGTGCATTGTTAAAAGTTAATGTGTGGAATTTCTTTCTTTCTTAATGCATTTGAGCCAATCAGTTGTGTTGTGACAAGGTAGGGTTGGTACACAGAACATAGTCCTATTTGGTAAAAGACCAAGTCCATATTATGGCAAGAACAGCTCAAATAAGCAAAGAGGAACGACAGTTCATCATTACTTTAAGACCTGAAGGTCAGTCAATATGTAAAATTTACATAATCCATATTATGACATGTCACGATGTAGCCTTTTGGGTATACAGTTGAAGTCGGACGTTTACATACACTTAGGATGGAGTCATTAAAACTCGTTTTTCAACCACTCCACAAATTTCTTGTTAACAAACTATACTTTTGGCAAGCCGGTTAGGACATCTACATTGTGCATGACACAAGTAATATTCTCAACAATTGTCTATAACCTCTTGACGCTAGGGGTCAGATTTATTTTTACAGATTAGGATAGAAAACACTCCAAAGTTTCCAAAACTGTCAAAATATTGTCTGTGAGTATAACAAAACAGATTCTGCTGGCGAAAACCTGAGAAAATCTAACCCGGAAGTGATCTTTAAAAAAAAAATGTTACCTGTGTTTCCTGGCCCGTCTTTCTTCCATTTAAAGGGGTATCAACCAGATTCCTTTTCCAATGGCTTCCTCAGGCTGTGACCAGGCTTCAGACATAGTTTCAGGCTTTTAATTTGAAAAATTAGTGAGATTTTTCAAAACTAGTCAGGTGTCCTTTGATTAGTTCCTGCGCGCGAGAGGGGTAGCTCTCCATTTTCTTTCTCTCTTTTATTGAATAGGTTACGGTCTGGTTGAAATATTATCGATTATGTTTGTTAAAAACAACCTGAGGATTGATTAAAGAAAACATTTGACATGTTTCAACGAACATTACGGATACTTTTTGGAATTTTCGTCGAACGGAACGAGGCTTGGGTTTTCTGAACATAACGCGCAACCCAAATGGCGTTTTTTTGTTATAAAAGTAATATTTATCGAACAAAAATAACATTTGTTGTGTAACTGGGAGTCTTGTGAGTGCAAACATCCGAAGATTATCAAAGGTAAGCGATTCATTTTATTGCTTTTCTGACTTTCGTTACCATGCTAATTTGGGGCTAGCTGTTGTAGCATTGATTGATACACTCACAAAAGCTTGGATTGCTTTCGCTGCAAAGCATATTTTCAAAATCTGACACGATAGGTGGATTAACAACAAGCTAAGCTGTGTTTTGGTATATTTCACTTGTGATTGCATGATTATAAATATTGTTAGTAATATTTTGCGCCCTGCAATTCAGCGGTTGTTTAGGAAAATGATCCTGCTAAAGGGATCCGTAGCGCAGAGAAGTTAAACAGCTTGGAAAATTCTAGAAGATTTTGTCATAGCTTTAGAAGCTTCTGATAGGCTAATTGACATAATTTGATTCAATTGGAAGTGTACCTGTGGATGTATTTCAAAGCCTACCTTCAAACTCAGTGCCTCTTTGCTTGACATCATGGGAAAATCAAAAGAAATCAGCCAAGACCTCAGAAAAAAAAGTGTATACCTCCACAAGTCTGGTTCATCCTTGGGAGCAATTTCCAAGCGCCTGAAGGTACCACGTTCATCTGTACAAACAATAGTATGCAAGTATAAACACCATGGGACCACGCAGCCGTAATACAGCTCAGGAAGGAGACGCGTTATGTCTCCTAGAGATGAACGTACTTTGGTGCGAAAAGTGCAAATCAATCCCAGAACAACAACCAAGGACCTTGTGAAGATGCTGGAGGAAACAGGTACAAAAGTATCTATATCCACAGTAAAACAAGTCCTATTTTGACATAACCTGAAATGCCGCTCAGCAAGGAAGAAGCCACTGCTCCAAAACCACCATAAAAAAGCCAGACTCCATTTTGCAACTGCACATGGGGACAAAGATCATACCTTTTGGAGAAATGTCCTCTGATCTGATGAAACAAAAATAGAACTGTTTGGCCATAATGACCATCGTTATGTTTGGAAGACAAAAGGGGAGGCTTGCAAGCCGAAGAACACCATCCCAAACCGTGAAGCACGGGGGTGGTGGCATCATGTTGTGGGGGTGCTTTGCTGCAGGGGTGACTGGTGCACTTCACAAAATAGATGGCATCATAAGGCGGGAAAAATATGTGGATATATTAAAGCAACGTCTCAAGACATTAGTCAGGAAGTTTAAGCTTGGTCGCAAATGGGTCTTCCAAATGGACATTGACCCCAAGCATACTTCCAACGTTGTGGCAAAATGACTTAAGGACAACAAAGTCAAGGTATTGGAGTGGCCAACACAAAGCCCTGACCTCATCTTATGGAAAATTTGTGGGCAGAACTGAAAAAGCGTGTGCGAGCAAGGAGGCCGTCAAACCTGACTCGGTTACACCAGCTCTGTCAGGAGGAATGGGCCAAAATTTACCCAACTTATTGTGGGAAGCTTGTGGAAGGCTTCCCGAAACATTTGAATCAAGTTAAACAAATTAAATAAAATACTAATTGATTGGATGTAATCTTCTGACCCACTGGGAATATGATGAAAGAAATAAAAGCTGAAATAAATCATTCTCTCTACTATTATTCTGACATTTCTCATTCTTAAAATAAAGTTGTGATCCTAACTGACCTAAGAAAGGGAATTTTTACGAGGATGAAATGTCAGGATTTGTGAAAAACTGAGTTTAAATGTATTTGACTAATGTGTATGTAAACTTCTGACTTTAACTCCGTATTGTGGCTCCCCCAACCCTTTCACTCTATCTCCCACATCAGGTTATACTACGGTCATAAATACCTGCCAGGCAGTGTTAAGGGAGAGAGTTTGGAGAACAAAGAGCTTCTCTTTAGAAACTCATAATCACCAAAATAGGGATGAAACAATATTTATATTTTTGAGAATGTGGGAGTGGTCCGTGGACACCTAAGGGACAGTCATGCTGAGTCTGTTTCAGTTGGTGATGTCATGAAGGACAGGAAATACACATAACTATTAGGGATGCAACGATACGGTGGGCCACGGTTCAGTATGTATCACGGTACAGTGGGCCACGGTTCAGTATGTATCACGGTACAGTGGGCCACGGTTCAGTATGTATCACGGTACAGTGGGCCACGGTTCAGTAGGTATCACGGTACAGTGGGCCACGGTTCAGTATGTATTACAATACAGTGGGCCACGGTTCAGTAGGTATCACGGTACAGTGGGCCACGGTTCAGTATGTATTACAATACAGTGGGCCACGGTTCAGTATGTATCACGGTACAGTGGGCCACGGTTCAGTATGTATTACAATACAGTGGGCCACGGTTCAGTATGTATCACGGTACAGTGGGCCACGGTTCAGTATGTATCATGGTACAGTGGGCCACGGTTCAGTATGTATCATGGTACAGTGGGCCACGGTTCAGTATGTATCACGGTACAGTGGGCCACGGTTCAGTATGTATCACGGTACAGTGGGCCACGGTTCAGTATGTATTACAATACAGTGGGCCACGGTTCAGTATGTATTACAATACAGTGGGCCACGGTTCAGTATGTATCACATTACAGTGGGCCACGGTTCAGTAGGTATCACGGTACAGTGGGCCACGGTTCAGTATGTATCACGGTACAGTGGGCCACGGTTCAGTATGTATCATGGTACAGTGGGCCACGGTTCAGTATGTATCACGTTACAGTGGGCCACGGTTCAGTATGTATCACGGTACAGTGGGCCACGGTTCAGTATGTATCACGGTACAGTGGGCCACGGTTCAGTATGTATCACGGTACAGTGGGCCACGGTTCAGTATGTATCACGGTACAGTGGGCCACGGTTCAGTATGTATCACGGTACAGTGGGCCACGGTTCAGTATGTATCACGGTACAGTGGGCCACGGTTCAGTATGTATCATGGTACAGTGGGCCACGGTTCAGTATGTATCATGGTACAGTGGGCCACGGTAACGGTACGGTTTCGGTGTCTTTATATTTAAGAACAAAAAATGTAAACACATCACCCTTTAAACAATGAACTCTTTATTTTGCCGATAGACAAATAAAACTTTCCATTTAGAAAAATGGCCGCATGACGGACTATCCCTGGTTTCTGTCTGTTTCTGAAATCAAGAGGAGAAAAATATTTAAATGAACAGTGCATCTTAGCTTTGACAACCTGTAGGTGCTTTGCCTTCTCTATTTTAAATAAACAAGGTACATACTTGTATGAATATGTATGAATACTCCCACTGCTTTCGTTATTTCTTTATGTTTTTCTGAATTTGTCGCAAAATGTTGTTGGAAGTGCAGCAGCGAGAGATTGTTGTGTTTTGGCTAACGAGTGGACTCTCCTTGCTCCAGCTCCACCTGCAAGGGATACGGCCAGGTGATGGCCACGTAAATGACACATCACGTTAGAAGTGTAGCTGACAGTGGCAAAGCAACACTGGCAGACTGTACTTTGCTTGTTTACGGTCTTCTTACCCTCGTCATCGTATGGAACTCTGAATCCAAAATGTTCCCACACAGCGGATTTGAAAGACGGCGGTGCCTCTTCAAATTTGCTTCTCTCTGTCTCGCTGGCGCTCGCCATTGTCACGTTGGAGCTGAGAGAATATTAGTTTTTTTTTAGTATCCCCTTTCTTCATGGGGCCCCTTTAGGAAGGTTTCCTACTGAGATGTCACTGCAAATCGTCAATTGGTTGTTTAAGGGGGAGGGGGTTGCGGTCACTGTGGTTGCCACATTTGGAGACATTGCTGTGGAGTAAAGTCTATCAGCCCTCAGGAGCTCCCTAACGGCCTGTGGCCCCAAGCAGTTGCCTGCCAAGCCTGTTCACAAGCTGCGCGTCTGGTTCTGTGCATCTGTAATCTGCAGCGCAATAAGCAAGTTTTTGGAAAGTATAGGAAAATGACATATCGTAATTCCGTGGTTCAAAGTGTGCGCATTGAACCGTAGGGGTCGTACCAAACGGTTTGACAACATACTGTGTAGCATTGCATCCCTAATAACTACATATCTTGAAGTGTACATTTCCCAGCTGTCAGGTTTACTTCTGAATGTTGAAAAAGATGGATGAATAAGTATACGAATACATTTGAAAAAGATAACAATGTGATTTAGTCTTCTAAATGAGAATTGGTTGTTATATGGTAATTTATTCACAGTCAGTAGCCACGCCCAGGTGGGAACAACCATGATGAGACCCGCCCCTTTTTCTATTCAAGTATAAAAGCCTCCCGGTGACGCGATTCACACCAGACCAGGCAAACTACGGTGTAAACTAAGGTTGCAAAATGGTTGAATTTCTAAGACCAAAACAAATGGCGGGTGATGCTGGTGTGTGAAGTGCATTAAACTACAACTCTACCAAAGAACAAGACCAGAGATCGTAGAGATCATTCCCACGTTGAAATGGCGAAGAAATCTACACACTAAAGAATAATTATTCAGACTACAGCTGTTTAAATACTTTAGACTGGTAAATACATCTGTTCTAAGTTCCGAATGGTACTGTGAAGTATCCATTTTAACAACTTCGCCTGATGTATCCATTATGTCACGCCCTGGCCTTAGTATTCTTTGTTTTCTTTATTATTTTAGTTAGGTCAGGGTGTGACATGGGGATTGTTTGTGTTTTGTCTCGTCTTGGGTGGTTATATGGTAAAGGGGGTGTTGGGTTTAGTGTATGGGGTTGTGTTTAGTGAATGTGTCTAGGTATGTCTATGGTTGCCTGAGTGGTTCTCAATCAGAGACAGCTGTCTTTCATTTGTCTCTGATTGGGAGCCATATTTAAGGCAGCCATAGGCATTATGCGTTTTTGGGTAATTGTCTATGTCATTGTGTAGTGGTCAGTACCATTTGTTTATATAGCTTCACGGTCGTCAGTTTGTTGTTTTGTTTCGTTCGTTGTTCGTCTCTCTAATAAAAGAGAATGTATTTTTCACACGCTGCGTTTTGGTCCTCTCTTCCAAGTCAAGACGATCGTGACACATTATGAACACAACCAGAGACTTTCTGTCGATTGACTCTCCAGCAGACCGGCGACCACAGAGAGACACAACAAGACATACACTCGTAAATATGTAAATTGCAATGTATTTTCAAATGAGCGGTCGTTCACGTAAAGTATTAGCAATTTCTATGAGTGTAGTTTTCAGGTATGAGTTTCCCCACTCTTGAGAGGTCCACATCCCCTTCCTTTGTCTTCTCAAGGCACAAGGCGAGACCCAGATGCAGACACAGGAAGCAGATGGTTGAAGTCTTACAATATTTATTAATCCAAAAAGGGGTAGGCAAGAGAATGGTCGTGTACAAGCAAAAGGTCAAAACCAGTTCAGAGTCCAATAGGTACCAAAGGGCAGGCAGAATCAAGGTCAGGGCAGGTAGGATGATCAGGCAGGCATGAAAGTAGTCCAGAGTCAGGCAGTGGTCAAAACCGGGAGGACTATTCAAAGAGAATAGAAAAGGAGTACGGGGAAAAACACGCTGGTGACTTGACTAAACATACAAGACAAACTGGCCCAGAGAGACAGGAAACACAGGGATAAATACACTGGGGAAAATAAGCGACACCTGGAGGGGGTGGAGAAAATCACAAGGACAGGTGAAAAGATCAGGGCGTGACAGTCTACCAAGCCATCATATCAGTTTTGTCTGCTAGGGACTTTTTCTTTGTATCATGTAGTAACCCATGTGTGAACTAATTGTGTGTGATTATGTAATTCTGTGATTGATTAAGTTTGTTAGTAAATAAATAATTGAACCAATTTGTATATCGCTAATTCATAGTTTGTACAGATATCCAAGGGTTTGCAACATTCAGTGATGAGAATTATTAATAACAATGCATTAATAAGCGACTGTTTTGATAAAATAATAAAATAAAATATCTGAAGAGTGATACTCTGGAAATTGACATTCATATTTACAATGACGGCCTACCGGGGAACAGTGGGTTAAGCGCTTTGTCCAGGGGCAAAATTACAGATTTTTACCTTGTCAGCTCAGGGATTTGATCCAGCAAACTTTCGTTTACTGGCCCAACGCTCTAACCACTAGGCTACTGCCGCCCCAGGACATGAAGGTTAGTCAATCCGGAAAATTAAGAACTTTTAAAATTTCTTCAAGTTCAGTCGCAAAAAACATCAAGCGCTATGATGAAACTGGCTCTCATGAGGACCGCCACAGGAATGGAAGACCCAGAGTTACCTCTGCTGCAGAGGATAAGTTCATTAGAGTTAACTGCACCTCAGATTGTAGCCCAAATAAATATTTCACAGAGATGAAGTAACAGACACATCTCAACATCAACTGTTCAGAGGAGACTAAGTGAATCAGGACACCAATGATAAGAAGATACTTTATTGGGCCAAGAAACAGGAGCAATGGACACTAGACCGGTGGAAATCGGTCCTTTGGTCTGATGAGTCCAAATTTGAGATTTTTGGTTCCAACTGCCGTATCTTTGTGAGAAGCAGAGTAGGTGAACGGATGATCTCCACATGTGTAGTTCCCACCGTGAAGGAGGAGGTGTGATGGTGTGGGGGTGCTTTGCTGGTGACACTGTCAGTGATTTATTTACAATTCAAAGCAATCTTAACCAGCATGTCTACCACAGCATTCTGCAGTGATACGCCATCCCATCTGGTTTGCACTTATTTGGACTATCATTTGTTTTTCAACAGGACAATGACCCAACACACCTCCAGGCTGTGTAAGGGCTATTTTACCAAGAAGGAGAGTGATGGAGTGCTGCATCAGATGACCTGGCCTCCACAATTACCCAACCTCATCCCAATTGAGATGATTTGGGATGAGTTGGACCGCAGAGGGAAGGAAAAGCAGCCAACAAGTGCTCATCGTATGTGGGAACTCCTTCAAGACTGTTGGAAAAGCATTACAGGTGAAGCTGGTTGAGAGGACACCAAGAGTGTGCAAAGCTGTCATCAAACTAAAGGGTGGCTAAAGTATATTTTTTTATTTGTTTAACACTTTTTGGTTACTACATGATTCCATGTGTTATTTCATAGTGTTGATGTCTTCACTATTATTCTACAATGTAGAAAATAGTCAAAATAATGAAAAACCCTTGAATGAGTAAGTGTGTCCAAACTGCTGACTGGTACTGTATGTGGATGCGTACATTTCTGCATGTACACATTATAAAAAGTGGGGATATTTGCATATCAATGGATGTAAAAAAAAAAATCCTACAATCAAGGATTTTCCTAGATAGGTTATCTGAGCTGCCACTCTCATTACAGAGCATTGTGAATGCCAGGCCAGTGAGTCATCGTGACTGAGGCTGAGGAGTGATGTTCACACCTGTGTGTGTGTGTGTGTGTGTGTGTGTGTGTGTGTTACGAATCCCTTTGGCCCGACAATCTAGGGGTGATGGTAATGGGACCCGTAACACAACTCATGCAAATTATTATAGTGACAACGTAACAGTGAGAACAAAAAATAACCACAGACAACTTAATTACCGTCAAACACTAAATGTTTATTTAAAAACACACGGTAAATGGGGGGAGCAGGAAAAGGGGCTGAGCGGGACCCAAGGAATGAAAGAATAATAATTCAAAACACCCCTAAGCTAGACTAGCCTACTTCACAAATAGCTAACTAACTAACCAAAAATACAGGGGGTGGTCCGCCCAGTTCTAACTAGTGTTTTTAACAGTATTTAACTACGGGTAGTGTAGCCCAAGGGCAACTTGTCTGGTTACCCCCTTTTCCCACCATCAAACAAACACTCAAACACCATAACCAAAAACAATACTCACAGATGGGGACCAAGTGACATGTAGCTGCAAAACACACAAGCGATCTACAGACAGAAGGCATTTACAAAAGAGATTGAGCTGGGGAGAAAACAACTGACAGGGGTTTTAAACCAAGGGAAAGGGACTGTGATTGGGTAAGGGAAAAGGAGCAGGTGTCTTCTGATTAGCGACTGATTGATGACTGATTGGGGAATGATGATGGTCACCTGTGAGTAGGGGAGAAGGAGAGAAAAGAAATACACACAGGATACACACAGAACACTTGTATCCGTAACAGTGTGTGTGTGTGTGTGTGTGTGTGTGTGTGTCCTATCCCTCCCACCCTAGCTGTCAGAGCGCAGGACTCCCAGTCTCACCCTAATCACCTGACTACTGAGCGTGGCGCTCCAATCGCCATGGTAATTACATGCTCAGTCTCTGATTGGCAGGGACTGACAGGGAGGGGGGTAGGCAGGGGGGGGTACTGATCTGGGAGATCAATGTCACAGGACAGAACTGATCATTGAGAGCTGAGGGGACATTTCTTACACCTGATTTAGCGGAGGACATTCCTAAGGATCTAGGTTAGCTCTATACAGCGCACACAGATTACATTTTGAAGTGTTAAATCAACATTTAAAGAGTTCATTTTGCCACTATCTCAGATCTCACAAGCTTTAGCTTCCTGACTGATGTCTTGAGATGTTGCTTCAATATATCCACATAATTTTCCAACCCCATGACGCCATCTATTTTGTGGAGTGCACCAGTCCTTCCTGCAGCAAAGCACCCCCATAGCATGATGCTGCCACCCCCATGCTTCACGGTTGGGATGGTGTTCTTCGGTTTGCAAGCCTCCCCGTTTTTCCTCCAAACATAACGATGGTCATTATGACCAAACAGTTTGATTTTTGTTTTCATCAAACCAGAAGACATTTCTCCAAAAAGTACGATCTTTGTCCCCATGTGCAGTTGCAAAATGGTTTTACTGTGGATATAGATACTTTTGTACCTATTTCCTCCAGCATCTTCACAAGGTCCTTTGCTGTTGTTCTGGGATTGATTTGCACTTTTCACACCAAAGTACGTTCATCTCTAGGAGACAGAATGTGTCTCCTTCCTGAGCAGTATGACAGCTGCGTCGTCCCATGGTGTTTATACTTGAGTACTATTGATTGTACAGATGAACGTGGTAACTTCAGGCATTTGGAAATTGCTCCCAAGGATGAACCAGACTTGTGGAGGTCTACAATTTGTTTGTCTGAGGTTTCGGCTGATTTCTTTAGATTTTCCCATGATGTCAAGCAAAGAGGCACTGAGTTTGAAGGTAGGCCTTGAAATACATCCACAGGTACACCTCCAATTGACTCAAATTATGTCAAGTTAGCCTATCAGAAGCTTCTAAAGCCATGACATAATTTTCTGGAATTTTCCAAGCTGTTTAAAGGCACAGTCAACTTAGTGTATGTAAACTTCAGGTCAACTTAGTGTATGTAAACTTCAGACCCACTGGAATTGTGATACAGTGAATTATTAGTGAAATAATCTGTCTGTAAACAATTGTTGGAAAAATGTATTGTGTCACGCACAAAGTAGATGTCCTTACCGACATGCCAAAACTAAAGATTTAATGAATCCAACCTAAGTGCATGTAAACTTCCGACTTCACCTGTATACATTTACATATATATAATAAATAATAATATAATATATATATGTAACTGGTGAACGCTAATACAAATTCAACAAAATGACATTACATATATCATAAGCTCTTACTTTGATGGCCTAGTTTTACCCTAATGCAGTGTTTTTTTGGAAAATACTGGTTTACAAATTATAGGCCACATCATGCCTTTCAAGTCACATTATGCTGGCTGGCAAAGTGATGTGTAATTCCTTTTGGATATCTAGCCAGAGGATATCCAACAGTTGGAATTTTAATCCACAACCTGCATTCAGAATGATTACCAGGGTTCGGAACTTTGGCAATGGAAATGTCCATATACATATTAAAGATGAAATTTAATTCCTAGTGTTCTTGTCAGACCCTTTCTTAATCTCCTCGTGAACTGTAGCTTCTTTTCGATCCCAATTTCTCTTAATTAACACAACTATTTTCACTGATCTACAGTGCCTACAGAAAGTATTCAGACCCCTTGACTTTTTCCACATTTTGTTACGTTACAGCCTAAAATTTATAAAATATATTTTTCTTCTCAGCAACCTACCCGATAATGACAAAAATCTAAAACAGGTTTTACCTGATTTACATAAGTATTCAGACCCTTTGCTGTGAGAATCAAAATTGAGCTCAGGTGCATCCTGTTTCCATTGATCATCCTTGAGATGTTTCTACAACTTGATTGGAATCCACCTGTGGTAAATTCGAATTGATTGGACATGATTTGGAAAGGCACAAACATGTCTATATAAGGTCCCACAGTTGACAGTGCATGGCAGAGCAAAAACCAAGCCACAAGGTCGAAGGAATTGTCCGTACAGCCACGAGGCAGGATTGTGTCAAGGCACAGATCTGGGGAAGGGTATCAAAAAATGTCTGCAGCATTGAAGGTCCCCAAGAACACAGTGGCCTCTATCATTCTTAAATGGAAAAAGTTTGGAGCCACCAAGACTCTTCCTGGAGCTGGCCACCCGGCCAAACAGAGGAATCAGGGGGAGAAGGGCCTTGGTCATGGAGGTGACCAAGAACCTGATGGTCACTCTGACAGAGCTCTAGAGTTCCTCTGTGGAGATGGGAGAAACTTCCAGAAGGGCAACCATCTCTGCAGCACTCCACCAATCAGGCCTTTATGGTAGAGTGGCCAGACAGAAGCCACTCCTCAGTAAAAGGCACATGACAGCCCCCTTGGAGTTTCCAAAAGGCACTAAAAGACTCTCAGACCATGAGAAACAAGATTGTCTGGTCTGATGAAACCAAGATTGAACTCTTTGGCCTGAATGCCAAGTGTCACATCTGGAGGAAACTTTGCACCATCCCTATGGTGAAGCATGGTGGCATCATGCTGTGGGGATGTTTTTTCAAAGGCAGGACTGGGAGACTAGTCAGGATCCTGGAACCATCCCTACGGTGAAGCATGGTGGTGGCACCATCCCTACGGTGAAGCATGGTGGTGGCAGCATCATTCTTTGGGGATGTTTTTTCAAAGGCAGGACTGGGAGACTAGTCAGGATTGGGGCAAAGATGAACGGAGCAAAGTACAGAGAGATCCTTGATGAAAACCTGCTCCAGAGCGCTTAGGACCTCAGACTGGGGTGAAGGTTCAACTTCCAATACGACAATGACCCTTAGCACACAGCCAAGACAACGCAGGAGTGGCTTCGGGACAAGTCTCTGTATGACCTTGAGTGGCCCAGCGAGAGCCCGGACTTGAACCCGATCGAACATCTCTGGAGAAACCTGAAAATAGCTGTGCAGCAACGCTCCCCATCCAACTTGACAGAGCTTGAGAGGATCTGCAGAGAAGAATGGGAGACACTCCCCAAATACAGGTGTGCCAAGCTTGTAGCGTCATACCCAAGAAGACTCGAGGCTGTAATCGCTGCCAAAGGTGCTTCAACAAAGTACTGAGTAAAGGGTCTGAATACTTATGTAAATGTGATATTTCAAATTCAGTGAATTTGCAAACATTTCTAAAAACATTTATAAAAAACAGTTTTTGCTTTGGCATTATGGGGTATTGTGATGTCATTATGGGGTATTGTGATGTCATTATGGGGTATTGTGATGTCATTATGGGGTATTGTGATGTCATTATGGGGTATTGTGATGTCATTATGGGGTATTGTGATGGCATTCTGGGGTATTGTGATGTCATTCTGGGGTATTGTGATGTCATTATGGGGTATTGTGATGTCATTATGGGGTATTGTGATGTCATTATGGGGTATTGTGATGTCATTATGGGGTATTGTGATGTCATTATGGGGTATTGTGATGGCATTATGGGGTATTGTGATGTCATTATGGGGTATTGTGATGGCATTCTGGGGTATTGTGATGTCATTATGGGGTATTGTGATGTCATTATGGGGTATTGTGATGTCATTATGGGGTATTGTGATGTCATTATGGGGTATTGTGATGTCATTATGGGGTATTGTGATGTCATTATGGGGTATTGTGATGGCATTATGGGGTATTGTGATGGCATTATGGGGTATTGTGTGCAGATTGATGAGGGAATAAAACTATTTAATACATTTTAGAATAAGGCTGTAAAGTAACAAAATGTAAAAAAAAGTCCAAGGGGTCTGAATACCTACCCGAATGCACTGTATATCAGTGAAAATAGTTGTGTTAATTAAGAGAAATTGGGATCGAAAATAAGCTACAGTTCACGAGGAGGTGAAGAAAGGGTCTGACAAGAACACTACCTACAACACTTTGTTTGGTTACTACATGATTCCATATGTGTTATTTCATAATGTCGATGTCTTCACTACTATTCTACAAACTTTTGACTGGTACTGTATATATTTATATATATATATATTTTTTTTTTTCAATGAAAGAGAAAGAGACAGACAGTAAGAGAGTCAGAGAGAGAGAGAGATACCGACATAGAGAGAGACATTTCATTTATTTCACTTTTGTATAATATCTACCTCACTTGCTTTGGCAATGTTAACACATGTTTCCCATGCCAATAAAGCCCCTTGAATTGAATTTAATTGAATTGAGAGAGAGAGGGGGGAGACTAAGTGCGAGAAAGTAAGAAGCGTAGAGAGGGAGAGAGAGAGAGATACCGACATAGAGAGAGAGAGAGATACCGACATAGAGAGAGAGAGAGAGATACTGACAGAGAGAGAAAGAGAGAGAGAGATACCGACACACAGAGAGAGAGAGAGAGAGAGAGAGAGAGAGAGAGAGAGAGATACTGACAGAGAGAGAGAGAGAGATACCGACACAGAGAGAGATACCGACACAGAGAGAGAGAGAGATACCGACACAGAGAGAGAGAGAGAGAGAGAGATACCGACACAAAGAGAGAGAGAGAGAGAGAGAGAGACAGACAGATACTGACACAGAGAGAGAGAGATACCGAAACACAGAGAGAGAGAGAGAGAAAGAGATACCGACACACAGAGAGAGAGAGAGATACTGAAACACAGAGAGAGAGAGAGAGAGAGAGAGAGAGAGAGAGAGAGAGAGAGAGAGAGAGAGAGAGAGAGAGAGAGAGAGAGAGAGAGAGAGAGATTTCACAGGGCAAATGGCAAAATCCCCCCACTCTGCAAATTGGCCCCAAAAAAAACTAACAATTTCGTTGCGCGTGTGAGTACATGCATTTGTGTTTGTCTGTAGTAGAGAGAGTAGAGAGAGCTCTAATCTTCTGCCTCTCAGCGCTGTTCAGAGTCATTTTATCCAAGCCATATTCAGAGCCACTTTCCAACCAGCTGTTTCGGGTGTTTTCCAGGGCCGGGAATAGTGGTGATAATGAGTGTGACTGTAATCAGCCATCTCTTGTCTGCCTGTTCCAAATAGCACCCTATTCCCTATATAGTTCACTACTGGTATATGGACCTCTATAGGCCCTGGTCGGAAGAGGTACACTTCATAGGGATGCAGCCTCGTGTCATTGGCCCTGAGTCTGATCGGGAGTGAGGTGGAACGGGATTGGACGTGGCAGTGACCTCCTGCAGGGGACGCAGTGACATCATGCGGTGTGGCAGCAGAGACATTGGGCTGTCACAACAGACTCTGGAACACGTCTGAGGAGGACGGAGGGTTAGAGAGGGGGAAGAGGGGGAGGAAGAGGTGGACATGTACAGGAGAAGGGGAAGGTGGAGGGGTGGACATGTACAGGAGAAGGTGGAGGGGTGGACATGTACAGGATAAGGGGTGGACATGTACAGGAGAAGGGGAAGGTGGAGGGGTGGACATGTACAGGAGAAGGTAGAGGGGTGGACATGTACAGGAGAAGGTAGAGGGGTGGACATGTACAGGAGAAGGTAGAGGGGTGGACATGTACAGGAGAAGGTAGAGGGGTGGACATGTACAGGAGAAGGTAGAGGGGTGGACATGTACAGGAGAAGGTAGAGGGGTGGACATGTACAGGAGAAGGTAGAGGGGTGGACATGTACAGGAGAAGGTAGAGGGGTGGACATGTACAGGAGAAGGGGAAGGTAGAGGGGTGAACATGTACAGGAGAAGGTAGAGGGGTGGACATGTACAGGAGAAGGGGAAGGTGGAGGGGTGGACATGTACAGGAGAAGGTAGAGGGGTGGACATGTACAGGAGAAGGGGAAGGTGGAGGGGTGGACATGTACAGGAGAAGGTAGAGGGGTGGACATGTACAGGAGAAGGTAGAGGGGTGGACATGTACAGGAGAAGGTAAAGGGGTGGACATGTACAGGAGAAGGGGAAGGTGGAGGGGTGGACATGTACAGGAGAAGGGGAAGGTGGAGGGGTGGACATGTACAGGAGAAGGTAAAGGGGTGGACATGTACAGGAGAAGGTAGAGGGGTGGACATGTACAGGAGAAGGTGTATTATACTAGATGGTATCAGTCGGATTATACTGGGTGGTATTATACTGGGTGGTATCAGTCTGATTATACTGGGTGGTCTCAGTCTGATTATACTGGGTGGTATCATTCTGATTATACTTGGTGGTATCAGTCTGATTATACTGGGTGGTATTATACTGGGTGGTATCAGTCTGATTTTACTGGGTGGTATTATACTGGGTGGTCTCAGTCTGATTTTACTGGGTGGTATTATACTGGGTGGTCTCAGTCTGATTATACTGGGTGGTATCAGTATGATTATACTGGGTTGTATCAGTCTGATTATACTGTGTGGTCTCAGTCTGATTATACTGGGTGGTATCAGTCTGATTATACTGGGTGGTATTATACTGGGTGGTATCAGTCTGATTATACTGGGTGTTATTATACTGGGTTGTCTCAGTCTGATTTACTGGGTGGAATCAGTATGATTATACTGGGTGGTATCAGTCTGATTAGACTTGGTGGTATCAGTCTGATTATACTGGGTGGTATCAGTCTGATTATACTGGGTGGTATTATACTGGGTGGTCTCAGTCTGATTATACTGGGTGGTATTATACTGGGTGATAGCATTGTAATGGTCTCAGTCTGATTATACTGGGTGGTATTATACTGGGTGGTATTATACTGGGTGATAGCAGTCTGATTATACTGGGTGGTATCAGTCTGATTATACTGGGTGGTATTATACTGGGTGGTCTCAGTCTGATTATACTGGGTGGAATCAGTCTGATTATACTGGGTGGTATCAGTCTTATTATACTGGGTGGTATTATACTGGGTGGTCTCAGTCTGATTATACTGGGTGTTATTACACTGGGTTGTCTCAGTCTGATTTACTGGGTGGAATCAGTATGATTATACTGGGTGGTATCAGTCTGATTAGACTTGGTGGTATAATACTGGGTGGTCTCAGTCTGATTATACTGGGTGGTCTCAGTCTGATTATACTGGGTGGTATCAGTCTGATTATACTGGGTGGTCTCAGTCTGATTATACTGGGTGGTATTATACTGGGTGGTATCAGTCTGATTATACTGGGTGGTATCAGTCTGATTATACTGGGTGGTATTATACTGGGTGGTATTATACTGGGTGTTATCAGTCTGATTATACTGGGTGGTATCAGTCTGATTATACTGGGTGGTATTATACTGGGTGGTATCAGTCTGATTATACTGGGTGGTATTATACTGGGTGATAGCAGTGTAATGGTCTCAGTCTGATTATACTGGGTGGTATTATACTGGGTGGTATTATACTGGGTGATATCAGTCTGATGGTCTCAGTCTGATTATACTGGGGGGGGATAATACTGGGTGATAGCAGTGTAATGGTCTCAGTCTGATTATACTGGGTGGTATTATACTGGGTGGTATTATACTGGGTGATAGCAGTCTGATTATACTGGGTGGTATCAGTCTGATTATACTGGGTGGTATTATACTGGGTGGTCTCAGTCTGATTATACTGGGTGGTATCAGTCTGATTATACTGGGTGGTATCAGTCTGATTATACTGGGTGGTATTATACTGGGTGTTATTATACTGGGTGGTATCAGTCTGATTATACTGAGTGGTATTATACTGGGTGGTATTATACTGGGTGGTATTATACTGGGTGGTACCAGTCTGATTATACTCGGTGGTATTATACTGGGTGGTACCAGTCTGGTAATACTGGGTGGTATTATACTGGGTGGTATTATACTGGGTGATAGCAGTCTGATTATACTGGATGGTATTATACTGGGTGGTATTATACTGGGTGGTATTATACTGGGTGGTATCAGTCTGATTATACTGGGTGGTATTATACTGGGTTGTCTCAGTCTGATTATACTGGGTGGAATCAGTCTGATTATACTGGGTGGTATCAGTCTGATTATACTGGGTGGTCTCAGTCTGATTATACTGGGTGGTATCAGTCTGATTATACTGGGTGGTCTCAGTCTGATTATACTGGGTGGTATTATACTGGGTGGTATCAGTCTGATTATACTGGGTGGTCTCAGTCTGATTATACTGGGTGGTATCAGTCTGATTATACTGGGTGTTCTCAGTCAGATTATACTGGGTGGTATTATACTGGGTGGTATCATTCTGATTATACTGGGTGGTATCAGTCTGAATATACTGGGTGGTCTCAGTCAGATTATACTGGGTGGTATTGTACTGGGTGGTATCATTCTGATTATACTGGGTGGTATCAGTCTGATTATACTGGGTGGTCTCAGTCTGATTATACTGGGTGGTATCAGTCTGATTATACTGGGTGGTATTATACTGGGTCGTCTCAGTCTGATTATACTGGGTGGTATCAGTCTGATTATACTGGGTGGTATTAGTCTGATTATACTGGGTGGAATCAGTCTGATTATACTGGGTGGTATCAGTCTGATTATACTGGGTGGTATTATACTGGGTGGTATTATACTGGGTTGTATTATACTGGGTCGTCTCAGTCTGATTATACTGGGTGGTATCAGTCTGATTATACTGGGTGGTCTCAGTCAGATTATACTGGGTGGTATTATACTGGGTGGTATCAGTCTGATTATACTGGGTGGTCTCAGTCTGATTATACTGGGTGGTATCAGTCTGATTATACTGGGTGGTCTCAGTCAGATTATACTGGGTGGTATTATACTGGGTGGTATCATTCTGATTATACTGGGTGGTATCAGTCTGAATATACTGGGTGGTCTCAGTCAGATTATTCTGGGTGGTATAATACTGGGTGGTATCATTCTGATTATACTGGGTGGTATCAGTCTGATTATACTGGGTGGTCTCAGTCTGATTATTCTGGGTGGTATCAGTCTGATTATACTGGGTGGTATTATACTGGGTCGTCTCAGTCTGATTATACTGGGTGGTATCAGTCTGATTATACTGGGTGGTATTAGTCTGATTATACTGGGTGGTATTATACTGGGTGGTCTCAGTCTGATTATACTGGGTGGAATCAGTCTGATTATACTGGGTGGTATCAGTCTGATTATACTGGGTGGTATTATACTGGGTGGTATTATACTGGGTTGTATTATACTGGGTCATCTCAGTCTGATTATACTCGGTGGTATCAGTCTGATTATACTGGGTGGTCTCAGTCTGATTATACTGGGTGGTATTATACTGGGTGGTATCAGTCTGATTATACTGGGTGGTCTCAGTCTGATTATACTGGTTGGTATTTCTGATTATACTGGGTGATATCAGTCTGATTATACTGGGTGGTCTCAGTCAGATTATACTGGGTGGTATTATACTGGGTGTTATCATTCTGATTATACTGGGTGGTATCAGTCTGATTATACTGGGTGGTCTCAGTCTGATTATACTGGGTGGTATCAGTCTGAATATACTGGGTGGTATTATACTGGGTCGTCTCAGTCTGATTATACTGGGTGGTATCAGTCTGATTATACTGGGTGGTATCAGTCTGATTATACTGGGTGAAATCAGTCTGATTATACTGGGTGGTATCAGTCTGATTATACTGGGTGGTATTATACTGGGTGGTATTATACTGGGTCATCTCAGTCTGATTATACGGTCTCAGTCAGATTATACTGGGTGGTATTATACTGGGTGGTATCATTCTGATTATACTGGGTGGTATCAGTCTGATTATACTGGGTGGTCTCAGTCTGATTATACTGGGTGGTATCAGTCTGATTATACTGGGTGGTATTATACTGGGTCGTCTCAGTCTGATTATACTGGGTGGTATCAGTCTGATTATACTGGGTGGTATTAGTCTGATTATACTGGGTGGTATTATACTGGGTGGTCTCAGTCTGATTATACTGGGTGGAATCAGTCTGATTATACTGGGTGGTATCAGTCTGATTATACTGGGTGGTGTTATACTGGGTGGTATTATACTGGGTTGTATTATACTGGGTCGTCTCAGTCTGATTATACTGGGTTGTATCAGTCTGATTATACTGGGTGGTCTCAGTCAGATTATACTGGGTGGTATTATACTGGGTGGTATCATTGTGATTATACTGG
The DNA here is from genome assembly GCF_045679555.1 of Salvelinus alpinus. NCBI lineage: Eukaryota > Metazoa > Chordata > Actinopteri > Salmoniformes > Salmonidae > Salvelinus > Salvelinus alpinus. The sequence goes on along the minus strand of NC_092111.1, from coordinate 42,857,569 downwards.
GTGGTATCAGTCTGAATATACTGGGTGGTCGCAGTCAGATTATACTGGGTGGTATTATATTGGGTGGTATCATTCTGATTATACTGGGTGGTATCAGTCTGATTACACTGGGTGGTCTCAGTCTGATTATACTGGGTGGTATCAGTCTGATTATACTGGGTGGTATTATACTGGGTCGTCTCAGTCTGATTATACTGGGTGGTATCAGTCTGATTATACTGGGTGGTATTAGTCTGATTATACTGGGTGGTATTATACTGGGTGGTCTCAGTCTGATTATACTGGGTGGAATCAGTCTGATTATACTGGGTGGTATCAGTCTGATTATACTGGGTGGTATTATACTGGGTGGTATTATACTGGGTTGTATTATACTGGGTCGTCTCAGTCTGATTATACTGGGTGGTATCAGTCTGATTATTATGGGTGGTCTCAGTCTGATTATACTGGGTGGTATTATACTGGGTGGTATCAGTCTGATTATACTGGGTGGTCTCAGTCTGATTATACTGGGTGGTATCATTCTGATTATACTGGGTGGTATCAGTCTGATTATACTGGGTGGTCTCAGTCTGATTATACTGGGTGGTATCAGTCTGATTATACTGGGTGGTCTCAGTCTGATTATACTGGGTGGTATCAGTCTGATTATACTGGGTGGTCTCAGTCTGATTATACTGGGTGGTCTCAGTCAGATTATACTGGGTGGTATTATACTGGGTGGTATCATTGTGATTATACTGGGTGGTATCAGTCTGAATATACTGGGTGGTCTCAGTCAGATTATACTGGGTGGTATTATACTGGGTGGTATCATTCTGATTATACTGGGTGGTATCAGTCTGATTATACTGGGTGGTCACAGTCTGATTATACTGGGTGGTATCAGTCTGATTATACTGGGTGGTATTATACTGGGTCGTCTCAGTCTGATTATACTGGGTGGTATCAGTCTGATTATACTCGGTGGTCTCAGTCTGATTATACTGGGTGGTATCAGTCTGATTATACTGGGTGGTATTATAATGGGTCGTCTGATTATACTGGGTGGTATTATACTGGGTGGTCTCAGTCTGATTATACTGGGTGGAATCAGTCTGATTATACTGGGTGGTATCAGTCTGATTATACTGGGTGGTATTATACTGGGTGGTATTATACTGGGTTGTATTATACTGGGTCGTCTCAGTCTGATTATACTGGGTGGTATCAGTCTGATTATACTGGGTGGTCTCAGTCTGATTATACTGGGTGGTATTATACTGGGTGGTATCAGTCTGATTATACTGGGTGGTATCAGTCTGATTATACTGGGTGGTATCATTCTGATTATACTGGGTGGTATCAGTCTGATTATACTGGGTGGTCTCAGTCAGATTATACTGGGTGGTATTATACTGGGTGTTATCATTCTGATTATACTGGGGGGTATCAGTCTGATTATACTGGGTGGTCTCAGTCTGATTATACTGGGTGGTATCAGTCTGATTATACTGGGTGGTATTGTACTGGGTCGTCTCAGTCTGATTATACTGGGTGGTATCAGTCTGATTATACTGGGTGGTATCAGTCTGATTATACTGGGTGGTATTATACTGGGTGGTCTCAGTCTGATTATACTGGGTGGTATTATACTGGGTGGTCTCAGTCTGATTATACTGGGTGGAATCAGTCTGATTATACTGGGTGGTATCAGTCTGATTATACTGGGTGGTATTATACTGGGTGGTATTATACTGGGTCGTCTCAGTCTGATTATACTGGGTGGTATCACTCTGATTATACTGGGTGGTATTATACTGGGTGTTATCAGTCTGATTATACTGGGTGGTATCAGTCTGATTATACTGGGTGGTATCAGTCTGATTATACTGGGTGGTATCAGTCTGATTATACTGGGTGGTATTATACTGGGTGGTATCAGTCTGATTATACTGGGTGGTATTATACTGGGTGGTATCAGTCTTATTATACTGGGTGGTATTATACTGGGTGGTATCAGTCTGATTATACTGGGTGGTCTCAATCTGATGGTCTCAGTCTGATTATACTGGGTGGTCTCAGTCTGATGGTATCAGTCTGATTATACTGGGTGGTCTCAGTCTGATTATACTGGGTGGTATCATTCTGATTATACTGGGTGGTATCAGTCTGATTATACTGGGTGGTCTCAGTCTGATTATACTGGGTGGTATCAGTCTGATTATACTGGGTGGTCTCAGTCTGATTATACTGGGTGGTATCAGTCTGATTATACTGGGTGGTCTCAGTCTGATTATACTGGGTGGTCTCAGTCAGATTATACTTGGTGGTATTATACTGGGTGGTATCATTGTGATTATACTGGGTGGTATCAGTCTGAATATACTGGGTGGTCTCAGTCAGATTATACTGGGTGGTATTATACTGGGTGGTATCATTCTGATTATACTGGGTGGTATCATTCTGATTATACTGGGTGGTCTTAGTCTGATTATACTGGGTGGTATCAGTCTGATTATACTGGGTGGTTTTATACTGGGTCGTCTCAGTCTGATTATACTGGGTGGTATCAGTCTGATTATACTGGGTGGTATCAGTCTGATTATACTGGGTGGTATTATACTGGGTGGTCTCAGTCTGATTATACTGGGTGGAATCAGTCTGATTATACTGGGTGGTATCAGTCTGATTATACTGGGTGGTATTATACTGGGTGGTATTATACTGGGTTGTATTATACTGGGTCGTCTCAGTCTGATTATACTGGGTGGTATCAGTCTGATTATACTGGGTGGTCTCAGTCTGATTATACTGGGTGGTATTATACTGGGTGGTATCAGTCTGATTATACTGGGTGGTCTCAGTCTGATTATACTGGGTGGTATCATTCTGATTATACTGGGTGTTATCAGTCTGATTATACTGGGTGGTCTCAGTCAGATTATACTGGGTGGTATTATACTGGGTGTTATCATTCTGATTATACTGGGTGGTATCAGTCTGATTATACTGATTATACTGGGTGGTATCAGTCTGATTATACTGGGTGGTATTATCTGATTATACTGGGTGGCATCAGTCTGATTATACTGGGTGGTATCAGTCTGATTATACTGGGTGGTATTATACTGGGTGGTATTATACTGGGTCGTCTCAGTCTGATTATACTGGGTGGTATCACTCTGATTATACTGGGTGGTATTATACTGGGTGTTATCAGTCTGATTATACTGGGTGGTATCAGTCTGATTATACTGGGTGGTATCAGTCTGATTATACTGGGTGGTATCAGTCTGATTATACTGGGTGGTATTATACTGGGTGGTATCAGTCTGATTATACTGGGTGGTCTCAATCTGATGGTCTCAGTCTGATTATACTGGGTGGTCTCAGTCTGATGGTCTCAGTCTGATTTTACTGGGTGCAGTTTGTTGCAGGTGAGAACGCAGTCTGGACCAAACACAGGAACAGAACCAGTAGTATTGGTTGTTGGACTGGGAACATTGGAATGAAATACACACACAATACACTGCATCCGATGCAGATTAGGGGAGAATGGGCCATGCCAGGGGACTATGCCAGGGTGCCATGCCAGGGGGCTATGTCAGGGAGATACTGTAGGCTACTGAATAGACTATTCAAGCTGCAGTTGGAGCGGCTTTTACGCTTTTTACTCCCCGTATGGTATTGAAAGACCAACGTGGAAGTAATATGTAGACTGGGACCCACAAGTGACGCTTCATGATAATCATGAACGGATTTAACATGATAATTTTTATCCAATAAACAATTTACTTGCATGGTTTTGTTTAGGGAATTTTAGTTTCATTGACCTTTGCCAATGAGAAAACCAACCGGATCAATAAAATAAAAACAAATGTTTTGATAAATAATCTGAGTGATACCAACTACAGTTCAAAACTATAGTTCAAAGGGAGAAGAGGGGAGGTCAGAATGGATGGATGGATGTACAGGAAAAAGAGGAGAAAATCAGATTTCAAAAACAAAAACAGCAACATTTGAACAAAGATAGCGATCACCTTCCATATCAGTTCAGATATCAATCACCTTTCATATCAGTTCAGATATCAATCCCTTCCATATCAGTTCAGATATCAATCCCCTTCCATATCAGTTCAGATATCAATCACCTTTCATTTCAGTTCAGATATCAATCCCCTTCCATTTCAGTTCAGATATGTACCTTGGATCTTGTGCCCTAGATCTTGTACCCTAGATATTGTACCCTAGATCTTGTACCCTAGATCTTATACCCTAGATCTTGTACCCTAGATCTTATACCATAGATCTTGTACCCTAGATCTTATACCCTAGATATTGTACCCTAGATCTTATACCCTAGATCTTGTACCCTAGATGTTGTACCTTAGATGTTGTACCCTAGATCTTGTACCCTAGAAGTTGTACCCTAGATCTTGTACCCTAGATCTTGTACCCTAGATGTTGTACCCTAGATGTTGTACCCTAGTGTACCCTAGATGTACCCTAGATGTTGTACCCTAGTGTACCCTAGATGTACCCTAGATGTTGTACCCTAGATGTTGTACCCTAGTGTACCCTAGATGTACCCTATATGTTGTATCCTAGTGTACCCTAAATGTTCCCTTACAGCTAATGCCCAGCTCTCTCTCCACACTATCTTCCTGGAGACAGTACTAGAGGACTACAGCAGGGTGATGTGATGGAGCACTACCACCCTCTAGTGGTCAACCTCTGAGACAGTACTAGAGATCTACAGCAGGGTAATGTGATGGAGCACTACCACCCTCTAGTGGTCAACCTCTGAGACAGTACTAGAATACAGCAGGGTAATGTGATGGAGCACTACCACCCTCTAGTGGTCAACCTCTGAGACAGTACTAGAGGACTACAGCAGGGTAATGTGATGGAGCACTACCACCCTCTAGTGGTCAACCTCTGAGACAGTACTAGAATACAGCAGGGTAATGTGATGGAGCACTACCACCCTCTAGTGGTCAACCTCTGAGACAGTACTAGAGGACTACAGCAGGGTAATGTGATGGAGCACTACCACCCTCTAGTGGTCAACCTCTGAGACAGTACTAGAATACAGCAGGGTAATGTGATGGAGCACTACCACCCTCTAGTGGTCAACCTCTGAGACAGTACTAGACTACAACAGCAGAGTAATATGAGTGCACCAAACAAGAATGGCGCAGACAGACATGGTCACCCTGTTCCTAGTGCCGGGCTGCTCCCAGGGCTGCCCCCAGGGCTGCTCCAAGGGCTGCTCCCAGGGCTGCTCCAAGGGCTGCTCCCAGGGCTGCTCCAAGACACCGCCGACGCAAAAGAAAAATATGGAGTGGGTTTTTAGTCTGATTCAGGAGGCGTGCACACCAACCACCGCTTTGAGTATATCACTCACTAATGTTCAGTCCCTTGACGATAAAGTAGACGAGCTCAGGGCGAGGATCTCCTTCCAGAGACACATCAGCGACTGTAACATACCCTGTTTCACGGAAACATGGCTCTCTCTGGATATACTGTACCCATGGATACAGCCAGCGGGATTTTTTTGATTTTTTTTTAACCCTTAATTTTACCAGGGAAGTTGACTGAGAAGAGCAACAGCCTGGGGAATAGTTACAGGGGAGAGGAGGGGATGAAGGAGCCAATTTGAAACTGGGGATGATTAGGTGGCCATGATGGTATGAGGGCCAGATTGGGAATTTAGCCAGGGTTAAAACCCTTACCGTTACAATAAGTGCCAGGATCTTTAATGACCACCGAGAGTCAGGACACTGGTTTAACGTCCCATCCAAAAGACGACCAGAGGAAAGAGTGCCTCCTACTGGCCCTCCAACACCACTTCCAGCAGCATCTGTTCTCCCATCAAGGGACCAACCCTGCTTAGCTTCAGATGCAAGCCAGCAGTGGGATGTTGGAGTGGTCTCTGTACATCACACAGACAGGAAGAAAGAACTGTCAGAGAAAAAGAAACACAGAGGTGTATATTTCATGATTCACTACTCCTGGTGTGATTGTGAGTAAACGTACAGGAACTCAAGTCCTTTTTTTCCTCCCGATCAGGAATACCTCACCATCAAATGCCGACCGCGTTACCTCCAGACAGAATTATCTTTGAGTTCGTCACGGCTGCGTATAGTCCCTCTCAGACACATTTGACGGCTCTCAAGGAACTACACTGGGCTTTGTTCTGGAAACCACATTTATTGTAGCTGTAGACTTTAATAATCAAATCAAAGTTTATTTGTTACGTGCGCCGAATACAACAGGTGTAGACCTTACAGTGAAATGCTTACTTACACTACCACCCTCTAACCAATAGTGCAAAAAAGGTATTAGGTGAAAAATAGGTAAGTAAAGAAATAAAACAACAGTAAAAAGACAGGCTATATACAGTAGCGAGGCTGTAAAAGTAGCGAGGCTGTATATACAGAAGCCAGTTAGTCAGGCTGATTGAGGTAGTATGTACATGTAGATATGATTAAAGTGACTATGCATATATGATGAACAGAGAGAAGCAGTAGACAGTCTATATACAGTAGCGAGGCTATATACAGACATCGGTTAGTCAGGCTGATTGAGGTAGTATGTTCATGTAGATATGGTTAAAGTGACTATGCATATATGATGAACAGAGAGTAGCTGTAGCGTAAAAGAGGGGTTGGCGGGAGGTGGGTGGGACACAATGCAGATAGCCCGGTTAGCCAATGTGCGGGAGCACTGGTTGGTCGGCCCAATTGAGGGTGTATATACATGAATGTATAGTTAAAGTGACTATGCATATATGATAAAAAGAGAGTAGCAGCAAGGTAAAAAGAGGGATGGGGGGGTTGGGGGGGACACACAATGCAAATCATCTGGGTAGAAGATCTGAAGAAATAACCCATCTCATGCACTACTTGCTCATTGAGACCTCTTGACCATTGCTACTCCCCCCCCTTACAGGATGGTTACAAGGCCCTCCCCCGCCCTCCCTTCAGCATATCAGATCATGCCTCAATTCTGCTCCTCCCCTACTATAGGCGGAAACTTAAACAGGAAGTACCTGAGGTAAGGACTGTTCAACAATGGTCTGACCAATCGGAATCTGTGCTTCAAAATAGTTTTGATCACGCAGACTGTGATATGTTCCGGGTTGCCTCTGAGAATAGCATTGCAGTATACACTGACTCTGTGACTGGGTCCATCAGGATGCGCATAGAGGATGTTGTTCCCACTGTGACGATTACAACTTATCTAAACAAAAAAACATTTGTGTTTTGTATTATTATGGATCCCCTTTAGCTGTTGCCAGGGCAGCAGCTACTCTTCCTGGGGTTTATTATGGATCCCCATTAGTTCCTGCCAAGGCAGCAGCTACTCTTCCTGTGGTTTATTATGGATCCCCATTAGTTCCTGCCAAGGCAGCAGCTACTCTTCCTGGGGTTTATTATGGATCCCCATTAGTTCCTGCCAAGGCAGCAGCTACTCTTCCTGGGGTTTATTATGGATCCCCATTAGTTCCTGCCAAGGCAGCAGCTACTCTTCCTGTGGTCCAAACACATTAAGGCATTTACATTAGATATCAAACAACAGATAAAACAGTACATAATATAACATTATAACACCACTAATTATCTATAATACAACATGTGTAATGCCACCATACAACGTTATTTCAATGTAGGTGTGTGTAGAGTGCAAGTGTTTGTGTGAGTATGCGAGTGTCTGTACCTGTGTGTGTGTCTCTTCACAGTCTACGCTGTTCTATAACATGCTAACCACACTGCTCGCGCGCATCAACGAGCGTCTTCGTAGCCAAGCGCTAAAATAGAAGTCAGTTCTATTTGTGAAGCTGAACACGGTGCAAGTCCTGCCTCTCCCATCTCCTCATCGGTTTATAGAAGCAGATACCCACGTGCCATCTCCTCATTGGTTATAACCACGTGGGTGACTGAAAGACGAACCGAGGTCAGTCGGTCGTCGTGGTAACACTATGAAAGTTTAGATGCCAATCGCCATCTAAAGTCCAAAGAAGAAAAAGCCTGGAAGGAGGAGAGATGACTAGAAATGATTCGGTTGACCGTTTTATGTCTGGATTAATTGTCGGAGTAGAGGACCTTCTGCATTTCAGGTAAAATATCAACTCAAAGTTTATTTCCCAAGACAAATTAGCTAGCAACAGCAAGCTAGCCAGCTCAATAGCTATACATGTTTAATGCTTTTCGACCAGTCCCCAAATTAATATAATTGGTTCTGAGTTTGTTTGGATATTTCAACTTGTGTGTCGTGATCGCATTTGTTGTGGGAGGACAAAATGAATTTGCGCACAATGGCGTGCGGTGTAAGATGTATTTTCACCTGTTTTTTTTATCTGATTCTACTGCTGCATCAGTTACCTGATGTGGAATAGAGTTCCATGTAGTCATGGCTCTATGTAGTACTGTGCACCTCCCATAGTCTGTTCTGGAATTGGGGACTGTGAAGAGACCTCTGGTGGCATGTCTTGTAGGGTATGTATGGGTGTCTGAGCTGTGTGCTAGTAGTTTAAACAGACATCTCAGTACATTCAGCTTGTCAACACTTCTTACAAAAACAAGTAGTGATGAAGTCAATCTCTCCTCCACTTTGAGCCATGTGAGATTTACATGCATATCAATAATGTTAGCTCCCAGTGTACATTTAAGGGCCAACTGTGACCATACGTAAGTACATATCCAACCAGAAACCATGGATTACAGGCAACATCCGCCTTTAGCTAAAGGGTAGAGTTGCTGCTTTCAAGGAGCGGGACTCTAACCCGGACGATTATAAGAAATCCCGCTATGCCCTCAGACGAACCATCAAACAGGCAAAGGGTCAATACAGGACTAAGATTGAATCGTACTACACCGGCTCAGACACTCGTCGGATGTGGCAGGGCTTGCAAACTATTATAGACTACAAAGGGAAGCACAGCCACGAGCTGCCCACTGACACAAGTCTACCAGACGAGCTAAATGACTTCTATGCTCGCTTAAAGGCAAGCTTGCATGAAAGCATATATATATATAGTTGGCTACCAGCTGAGCTGGAACAAAAGCCTGTATGATATGTGACAGAGACTGCCCCGAGAAAGAGAAGAGGAGTCTCGCATGGGAAACTGAAATACAAAGAATGTAAACGTCACACTCTGATTGGTCGAGTGACTTGACAGTGTTGACTGATCACTTTCTTTTGAAAATACTCCTCCTCTTCCTCCTCCTCCTCTTCCTCCTCTCTCTGATGGTATGATACTCCCTCCTCCTCCTCCTCCTCCTCTCTCTCTGATGGTATGCTACTCCCTCCACCTCCTCCTCCTTCTCTCTCTCTGATGGTATGCTACTCCCTCCTCCTCCTCTCTCTCTCTGATGGTATGCTACTCCCTTCTCCTCCTCCTCCTCTCTCTCTCTGATGGTATGCTACTCCCTCCACCTCCTCCTCCTTCTCTCTCTCTGATGGTATGCTACTCCCTCCTCCTCCTCTCTCTCTCTGATGGTATGCTACTCCCTTCTCTTCTCTCTCTGATGGTATGCTCCTCCCTCCTCCTCCTCCTCATCCTCCTATCTCTAATGGTATGCTACTTCCTCCTCCTCTCTCTCTCTGATGGTATAGTACTCCCTCCACCTCCTCCTCCTCTCTCTCTCTGATGGTATGCTACTCCCTCCTCTCTCTCTCTGATGGTATGCTACTCCCTCCTCCTCCTCCTCCTCTCTCTCTCTGATGGTATGCTACTCCCTCCTCTTCTCTCTCTGATGGTATGCTCCTCCCTCCTCCTCCTCCTCATCCTCCTATCTCTAATGGTATGCTACTTCCTCCTCCTCTCTCTCTCTGATGGTATAGTACTCCCTCCACCTCCTCCTCCCCTCTCTCTCTGATGGTATGCTACCCCCTACTCTTCCTCTCTCTCTCTGATGGTATGCTACTCCCTCCTCATCCTCTCTCTCTGATGGTATGCTACTCCCTCCTCCTCATCCTCTCTCTCTCTGATGGTATGCTACTCCCTCCTCCTCATCCTCTCTCTCTCTGATGGTATGCTACTCCCTCCTCCTCATCCTCTCTCTCTCTGATGGTATGCTACTCCCTCCTCTTCTCTCTCTGATGGTATGCTCCTCCCTCCTCCTCCTCCTCATCCTCCTATCTCTAATGGTATGCTACTTCCTCCTCCTCTCTCTCTCTGATGGTATGCTACTCCCACCTCCTCCTCTCTCTGATGGTATGCTACTCCCACCTCCTCCTCCTCTCTCTCTCTGATGGTATGCTACTCCCTCCTCTTCTCTCTCTGATGGTATGCTCCTCCCTCCTCCTCCTCCTCATCCTCCTATCTCTAATGGTATGCTACTTCCTCCTCCTCTCTCTCTCTGATGGTATGCTACTCCCACCTCCTCCTATCTCTAATGGTATGCTACTCCCACCTCCTCCTCCTCTCTCTCTCTAATGGTATGCTACTCCCTCCTCCTCCTCTCTCTCTCTGATGGTATTCTACTCCATCCTCCTCCTCTCTCTCTCTTTCTCTCTGATGGTATGCTACTTCCTCCTCCTCCTCCTCTCTCTCTGATGGTATGCTACTCCCTCCACCTCCTTCTCTCTCTCTGATGGTATGCTACTTCCTCCTCCTCCTCCTCTTTCTCTCTGATGGTATGCTACTCCCTCCTCCTCCTCTCTCTCTCTGATGGTATGCTACTCCCACCTCCTCCTCCTCTCTCTCTCTGATGGTATGCTACTCCCTCCTCTTCTCTCTCTGATGGTATGCTCCTCCCTCCTCCTCCTCCTCATCCTCCTATCTCTAATGGTATGCTACTTCCTCCTCCTCTCTCTCTCTGATGGTATGCTACTCCCACCTCCTCCTATTTCTAATGGTATGCTACTCCCACCTCCTCCTCCTCTCTCTCTCTAATGGTATGCTACTCCCTCCTCCTCCTCTCTCTCTCTGATGGTATTCTACTCCATCCTCCTCCTCTCTCTCTCTTTCTCTCTGATGGTATGCTACTTCCTCCTCCTCCTCCTCTCTCTCTGATGGTATGCTACTCCCTCCACCTCCTTCTCTCTCTCTGATGGTATGCTACTTCCTCCTCCTCCTCCTCTTTCTCTCTGATGGTATGCTACTCCCTCCTCCTCCTCTCTCTCTCTGATGGTATGCTACTCCCTCCTCCTCCTCTCTCTCTGATGGTATGCTACTGCCTCCTCCTCCTCTCTCTCTCTGATGGTATTCTACTCCCTCCACCTCCTCCTCTCTCTCTGATGGTATGCTCCTCCCTCCTCCTCCTCCTCATCCTCCTATCTCTAATGGTATGCTACTTCCTCCTCCTCTCTCTCTCTGATGGTATAGTACTCCCTCCACCTCCTCCTCCTCTCTCTCTCTGATGGTATGCTACTCCCTCCTCCTCTCTCTCTGATGGTATGCTACTCCCTCCCCCTCCTCCTCCTCCTCTCTCTCTGATGGTATGCTACCCCCTACTCTTCCTCTCTCTCTCTGATGGTATGCTACTCCCTCCTCATCCTCTCTCTCTGATGGTATGCTACTCCCTCCTCCTCATCCTCTCTCTCTCTGATGGTATGCTACTCCCTCCTCCTCATCCTCTCTCTCTCTGATGGTATGCTACTCCCTCCTCCTCATCCTCTCTCTCTCTGATGGTATGCTACTCCCTCCTCTTCTCTCTCTGATGGTATGCTCCTCCCTCCTCCTCCTCCTCATCCTCCTATCTCTAATGGTATGCTACTTCCTCCTCCTCTCTCTCTCTGATGGTATGCTACTCCCACCTCCTCCTCTCTCTGATGGTATGCTACTCCCACCTCCTCCTCCTCTCTCTCTCTGATGGTATGCTACTCCCTCCTCTTCTCTCTCTGATGGTATGCTCCTCCCTCCTCCTCCTCCTCATCCTCCTATCTCTAATGGTATGCTACTTCCTCCTCCTCTCTCTCTCTGATGGTATGCTACTCCCACCTCCTCCTATCTCTAATGGTATGCTACTCCCACCTCCTCCTCCTCTCTCTCTCTAATGGTATGCTACTCCCTCCTCCTCCTCTCTCTCTCTGATGGTATTCTACTCCATCCTCCTCCTCTCTCTCTCTTTCTCTCTGATGGTATGCTACTTCCTCCTCCTCCTCCTCTCTCTCTGATGGTATGCTACTCCCTCCACCTCCTTCTCTCTCTCTGATGGTATGCTACTTCCTCCTCCTCCTCCTCTTTCTCTCTGATGGTATGCTACTCCCTCCTCCTCCTCTCTCTCTCTGATGGTATGCTACTCCCACCTCCTCCTCCTCTCTCTCTCTGATGGTATGCTACTCCCTCCTCTTCTCTCTCTGATGGTATGCTCCTCCCTCCTCCTCCTCCTCATCCTCCTATCTCTAATGGTATGCTACTTCCTCCTCCTCTCTCTCTCTGATGGTATGCTACTCCCACCTCCTCCTATTTCTAATGGTATGCTACTCCCACCTCCTCCTCCTCTCTCTCTCTAATGGTATGCTACTCCCTCCTCCTCCTCTCTCTCTCTGATGGTATTCTACTCCATCCTCCTCCTCTCTCTCTCTTTCTCTCTGATGGTATGCTACTTCCTCCTCCTCCTCCTCTCTCTCTGATGGTATGCTACTCCCTCCACCTCCTTCTCTCTCTCTGATGGTATGCTACTTCCTCCTCCTCCTCCTCTTTCTCTCTGATGGTATGCTACTCCCTCCTCCTCCTCTCTCTCTCTGATGGTATGCTACTCCCTCCTCCTCCTCTCTCTCTCTGATGGTATGCTACTCCCTCCTCCTCCTCTCTCTCTCTGATGGTATGCTACTCCCTCCACCTCCTCCTCTCTCTCTGATGGTATTGAACTCCCTCCTCCTCTTCTCTTCCTCCGTCCCTCCCTCCGTCCCTCCCTCTAAATGCCTTGTAATATGTCTGTCTGCGCTGTCAACCAGAGGTTGACAAACCGGTCTGGTCGGGGAGGGGGCAGAGGTGTGTGTGTGTGTTTGAGTGTGTTTGTTTGTGTGTGTGTGTGTATATGTGCGTGTCTGTTTGAGTGTGTTTGAGCATGTGTGTTTGAGCGTGTGTGTGTGTGTGTGTGTGTGTGTGTGTGTGTTTGCGTGTGTGTGTGTGAGTATGTGTGTGTGTTTGCCTGTGTTTGTGTGTGTGTGTGTTTGCATGTGTGTGTGACACCTTACCTCTCTTCCAATTCTATTCGTCTGTACATCCTAGCCCCTCCCCCCTTTCAACCAGGTGGAACTCTGCTTACATCCAATCAGTCAGGGCCGACAACCACATAGTGAGCTTCTCGTTTTTGCATTAAAAACACATCTATTTGACCCCTTCGTCTCAACCAGGTAAGACACATTATTATTATTATTTTAGTTCATTTGCGTCGTTGATTTTGAACGTTTGTAAGGATGAGTCGTTGAACCAGAGTGAAGAGCTACAAGCTAGCGAGGGGGGGGGGGAGAGTTTCCACAGAGAAAAAATAGAAAAGACACCAGCGGTTTACAAAAGACAAGACAGAACACGACCTACTGAAGGTCAAGATACTGTCTGCTTCCCAAATGGCACCCTATCCTCTACATAGTGCACTACTTTAGACCAGGGTCTATAGGGTAGTAGTGCACTACTTTAGACCAGGGTCTATAGGGTAGTAGTGCACTACTTTAGACCAGGGTCTATAGGGTAGTAGTACAGTACTTTAGACCAGGGTCTATAGGGTAGTAGTGCACTACTTTAGACCAGGGTCTATAGGGTAGTAGTACACTACTTTAGACCAGAGTCTATAGGGTAGTAGTGCACTACTTTAGACCAGGGTCTATAGGGTAGTAGTGCACTACTATAGACCAGGGTCTATAGGGTAGTAGTGCACTACTTTAGACCAGGATCTATAGGGTAGTAGTACACTACTTTAGACCAGGGTCTATAGGGTAGTAGTGCACTACTATAGACCAGGATCTATAGGGTAGTAGTGCACTACTTTAGACCAGGGTCTATAGGGCAGTAGTGCACTACTTTAGACCAGGGACTATAGGGTAGTAGTGCACTACTATAGACCAGGATCTATAGGGTAGTAGTGCACTACTATAGACCAGGGTCTATAGGGTAGTAGTGCACTACTATAGACCAGGGCCCATTGAGGAACAGGGAGTCATTTAGGAAACATCCACTGTCTCAGTGTGAAGGAAGGGCGGGGTCATACAGGTAGGAAACGATAGACAATTACAACACATAACTCTCTGACTGTATCTGGCTCGCGTTGCAATAACACACACACACACACACACACACACACACACACACACACACACACACACACACACACACACACACACACACACACACACACACACACACACACACACACACACACACACACACACACACACACACACACACACACACACACACACACACACAGGGTGACAGAGAAAAAGCCGTTCAGCCCTTAAAGCTGATGTAAATAGTTTGTTGACTCATGGGCTCAACAGAAGTGTGGCTTGGCGTAGTAACAGAGGTATGAGAGAGAGCTAGCTAGCTCAACCAGTAGGACAGACACAGATATACAGTAAGGGCTATGTGTGAACAATAAGGACGTCCTCCCATGCAGACAGACACAGATATTAGAGCTGTGTGTGAACGATAAGGACGTCCTCCCATGCAGACAGACACAGATATTAGAGCTATGTGTGAACAGTAAGGACGTCCTCCCATGCAGACAGACACAGATATTAGAGCTATGTGTGAACAGTAAGGACGTCCTCCCATGCAGACAGACAAGATGAGAAACAAAGGTGAACAGCTAATGAAGCGTATTGGGAAACACCCCATGCTAACTGATCTGTGTGGGTTGGAGGCAGCTAATGCAGCGTATTGGGAAACACCCCATGCTAACTGTTCTGTGTGTGTTGGAGGCAGCTAATGAAGCGTATTGGGAAACACCCCATGCTAACTGTTATGTGTGGGTTGGAGGGAGCTAATGACGCGTATTGGGAAACACCCCATGCTAACTGATCTGTGTGGGATGTAGGCAGCTAATGACGCGTATTGGGAAACACCCCATGCTAACTGATCTGTGTGGGATGGAGGCAGCTAATGAAGCGTATTGGGAAACACCCCGTGCTAACTGATCTGTGTGGGATGGAGGCAGCTAATTTAGCGTATTGGGAAACACCCCATGCTAACTGATCTGTGTGGGTTGGAGGCAGCTAATGAAGAGTATTGGGAAACACCCCATGCTAACTGATCTGTGTGGGTTGGAGGCAGCTAATGACGCGTATTGGGAAACACCCCATGCTAACTGATCTGTGTGGGATGGAGGCAGCTAATGTAACGTATTGGGAAACACCCCATGCTAACTGATCTGTGTGGATTGGAGGCAGCTAATGACGCGTATTGGGAAACATCCCATGCTAACTGATCTGTGTGGGTTGAAGGCAGCTAATGAAGCGTATTGGGAAACACCCCATGCTAACTGTTCTGTGTGGGTTGAAGGTCAGTTTGTGTTTGTCATTCATTCCACAACATTAGGGATGGTTTATTCATGACAGACACCTGCAGAGAGCCAGCATCCTGATCTTCCGTGACAAAGCTAATGATGACATGTGGCGGCTTAAACACACCTGCACGCAGTCATGTTGGAGAGCTTTCTGTTCCACTATCTGATGAGGAAGTCAGTACTATTGGAGGGATGTCTGTTCCATTAGTCATTTTAATGACAATCAGAACTCAGTTACACACATATCTGACATTCTCCCACTAGATTCAGCCTAATTAACCCTTTGAGAATCATATCCCTGTTCCCAAGAAAGCTAAGGTAACTGAGCTAAACGACTACCGCCCCGTAGCACTCACTTCCGTCATCATGAAGTGCTTTGAGAGACTAGTCAAGGACCATATCACCTCCACCCTACCGGACACCCTAGACCCACTCCAATTTGCTTACCGACCCAATAGGTCCACAGACGACGCAATCGCAACCACACTGCACACTGCCCTAACCCATCTGGACAAGAGGAATACCCATGTGAGAATGCTGTTCATCGATTACAGCTCAGCATTTAACACCATAGTACCCTCCAAACTCGTCATCAAGCTCGAGACCCTGGGTCTCGACCCCGCCCTGTGCAACTGGGTCCTGGACTTCCTGACGGGCCGCCCCCAGGTGGTGAGGGTAGGTAACAACATCTCCACCCCGCTGATCCTCAACACTGGGGCCCCACAAGGGTGCGTTCTGAGCCCTCTCCTGTACTCCCTGTACAACTCAATCATCAAGTTTGCGGATGACACTACAGTGGTAGGCTTGATTACCAACAACGACGAGACGGCCTACAGGGAGGAGGTGAGGGCCCTCGGAGTGTGGTGTCAGGAAAATAACCTCACACTAAACGTCAACAAAACAAAGGAGATGATTGTGGACTTCAGGAAACAGCAGAGGGAGCACCCCCCTATCCACATCGACGGGTCAGTAGTGGAGAAGGTGGAAAGTTTTAAGTTCCTCGGTGTACACATCACGGACAAACTGAATTGGTCCACCCACACAGACAGCGTCGTGAAGAAGGCGCAGCAGCGCCTCTTCAACCTCAGGAGGCTGAAGAAATTCGGCTTGTCACCAAAAGCACTCACAAACTTCTACAGATGCACAATCGAGAGCATCCTGTCGGGCTGTATCACCGCCTGGTACGGCAACTGCTCCGCCCACAACCGTAAGGCTCTCCAGAGGGTAGTGAGGTCTGCAGAACGCATCACCGGGGGCAAACTACCTGCCCTCCAGGACACCTACACCACCCGATGTCACAGGAAGGCCATAAAGATCATCAAGGACAACAACCACCCAAGCCACTGCCTGTTCACCCCGCTATCATCCAGAAGGCGAGGTCAGTACAGGTGCATCAAAGCAGGGACCGAGAGACTGAAAAACAGCTTCTATCTCAAGGCCATCAGACTGTTAAACAGCCACCACTAACATTTAGCGGCCGCTGCCAACATACTGACTCAACTCCAGCCACTATAAAAATGGGAATTGATTGAAATTATGTAAAAATGTACCACTAGCCACTTTAAACAATGCCACTTAATATAATGTTTACATACCCTACATTACCCATCTCATATGTATATACTGTACTCTATATCATCTACTGCATCTTGCCATCTTTATGTAATACATGTACCACTAGCCACTTTAAACTATGCCACTTTATGTTTACATACCCTACAGTACTCATCTCATATGTATATACCGTACTCTATACCATCTACTGCATCTTGCCTATGCCGTTCTGTACCACCACTCATTCATATATCTTTATGTACATATTCTTTATCCCTTTACACTTGTGTGTGTATAAGGTAGTAGTTGTGGAATTGTTAGGTTAGATTACTTGTTGGTTATTACTGCATTGTCGGAACTAGAAGCACAAGCATTTCGCTACACTCGCATTAACATCTGCTAACCATGTGTATGTGACTAATAAAATTTGATTTGATTTGATTTGATTTTGAGAATCATATCTGGCATTCTCTCACTAGATTCAGCCTAATTAACCCTTTGAGAATCATATCTGACATTCTCCCACTAGCTTCAGTTGAACTCTTTGAGAATCACAGCTAACACTCTCCACTAGCTTCAGTTGAACTCTTTGAGAGTCACAGCTAACACTCTCCACTAGCTTCAGTTGAACTCTTTGAGAATCACAGCTAACACTCTCCACTAGCTTCAGTTGAACTCTTTGAGAATCACAGCTAACACTCTCCACTAGCTTCAGTTGAACTCTTTGAGAATCACAGCTAACACTCTCCACTAGCTTCAGTTGAACTCTTTGAGAATCACAGCTAACACTCTCCACTAGCTTCAGTTGAACTCTTTGAGAATCACAGCTAACACTCTCCACTAGCTTCAGTTGAACTCTTTGAGAGTCACAGCTGAGGGAAAAAAAGTGGCGCGAGTCTATACTGTGACATTATCTACACAACCTGTTGAGTTTTAAAAGCATGTGTATCTGCATTGAATTATATAGTTAAGTTATAATGCTCGTGAAGACCATGTTTAGAGGATATTTTGGCAATGCGTCAGCTTCTATCACTTTTCTACAACGGGTTACCAATAATGATTGCCATTTTTTCCTTAGAATTATGAATTTATTCATACTGTTTCATCCTTCCACAAGATATAGTTCCGAAACAAATCTAAGGTTTCTACCTAAGCCGGCTGGTCGTTCATTATATTGGTTCGGTTGCTAGAGACGCAAACGAGTTGTTCAGTCTTTTGTTCTGTATCTATGGGATGCGACCCAGTTGTTCAGTGTTTTGTTCTGTATCTATGGACGTGACCCAGTCGTTCAGTGTTTTGTTCTGTATCTATGGACGCGACCCAGTCGTTCAGAGTTTTGTTCTGTATCTATGGACACGACCCAGTCGTTCAGTGTTTTGTTCTGTATCTATGGACGCGACCCAGTCGTTCAGAGTTTTGTTCTGTATCTATGGACACAACCCAGTCGTTCAGTCTTTTGTTCTGTAACTATGGACACGACCCAGTCGTTCAGTCTTTTGTTCTGTATCTGTGGAAGCGACCCAGTCGTTCAGTCTTTTGTTCTGTATCTATGGACGTGACCCAGTCGTTCAGTCTTTTGTTCTGTATCTGTGGAAGCGACCCAGGCGTTCGTTCTAAATGTTCCATTGACATACTGGCTGGAAACGTTTTAATCCTGTGCTTGCTAGCTAGCCAACTACGGCTAACTTACTGTCACATCAAAAAAGTGCAACCAGAATAACAACAAAGTAGATGCATTTGCATTTGTTAAGCTGTTTTCTAGTGACATTTCTTTGGATATATCCATAAAAATGATGCCTGCTGATTCATGATTTCAACTGGCTGAGAAACGCTGCCTGCATTTCTCTCTCGTCCCGACTCCCGACCCCTACACGTTCATTACTATGGGACAGCTGGAGATCGAATTTCAATATAAAAAAAAAAAATGCAAATGTCAGAGAGACAGACAGCAAGGTTTTTACAAATCTCCAAAAACAAAATATTAGTCTTAAAAGAAATGTGAGATAATGTCTAGATGCTTTTTATAGTGGAGTTTATAAATTGCCTGGCTGGGCTGATGAGACAGTGGATTGAGCAGTCAGATGTCTATTCCGGTGTCTATTCCGGTGTCTATTCCGGTGTCTATTCCGGTGTCTAGTCAGGTGTCTAGTCAGGTGTCTATTCCGGTGTCTATTCAGATGTCTATTCAGATGTCTATTCCGGTGTCTATTCAGATGTCTATTCCGGTGTCTATTCAGATGTCTATTCCGGTGTCTATTCCGGTGTCTATTCCGGTGTCTATTCCGGTGTCTATTCCGGTGTCTATTCCGATGTCTATTCCGGTGTCTATTCCGGTGTCTATTCCGGTGTCTATTCCGGTGTCTATTCCGGTGTCTATTCCGGAAGTAGCTTGAGGAAAAGACACCTGCTGGAATGCGATTTTAACCAGTCAGCGTTCAGGATTATACAATTGGACTAGATGTTAGTGTATAACTGTAATGAATGATCCATATACAGTTGAAGTCGGAAGTTTACATACACTTAGGTTGGAGCCATTAAAACTCGTTTTTCTACCACTCCAAAAAAAATCTTGTTTACAAACTACAGTTTTGGCAAGTTGGTTAGAACATCTACTTTGTGCATGACAAGTATTTTTTCCAACAATTTTTTACAGACAGATTATTTCACTTATAATTCACTGTATCACAATTCCAGTGGGTCAGCAGTTTACATGCACTAAGTTGACTGTAAGCTGCTCTGACAGCTGATACTTAAAGTTAGTGAGGGAGATATGAGTCTCCAGCTTCAGTCATTTTTGCAATTTGTTCCAGTCATTGGCAGCAGAGAACTGGAAGGAAAGGCGGCCAAAGGTGGTGTTGGCTTTGGGAATGACCAGTGAAAAATACCTGCTGGAACGCTGTCGTGGCAATTTCCTGTATTACCAAATGATGAGAGTTACAAACCACACACCAGTCAAAGTTAAACTTAAACTTCACCTTTAATAATAATTACGCTTTTGCAATAGCATTTGACTTTCAACATTTCAGTATCTCAAATGAAATGTTGAGAGTGGTCAACATAATGGCAACTGAGATCTTTTATAGCAAAGATCCACCCCCTAGTCGACATGAAAAACCACAGATAATAGGAACTGCTTCACAAAGAAAGGCTTTTACTTGAGAGAGGAGTATCCCGTAGCCAGACAGCATTCGCTATAAATTATTGTTCAGTTTGGTCTCTAAGATGAGGTTCTAATCTCGTTCCTGGTACTTCATAGTACCAAAACATTACCTCATCCAATGGCATATATCAATTGTCAACTGTAGATACTCCCATCTCAAATACACCCCCTCTTCTCCCCACTCCCCACTCCTGGACAAGCTCACTGAGAGGAGTGAGCCTCTAGGTCATATACTAGGTCAAGAGAAGGGCAACATCAGAGTGGACATACAATGGTTCCAGACACTGCCATACTCCTCCCCCAATGACAAAAGGAGGGAGTGACTGGCGTACAGACATTGTTGAGGCAACTAACTGGTTCCTCATTAATCACGCCATCCCTTCACATGGTTTAGGAATAGTTACAGACACATTCACATAAGAAGACAATGTTCCATTCTGTCCTCCTCCCCTTCTGATATTCTGCATAGCACCACATGGTTTAACAGATACATTCACATATGAAGACAAGCCTGACCTCTCCCCTCTCTGGGCCCCAAGTGACTGAGCCGAGAAGGGATAACTGCAACTGCCAACCCTATAGTCCAAAGGGAAACATTCTAATGACAAGTATCTCACATAAGCATATTATGAAAATAAAACATCTTATCTATGTTACCCAACTAATTCTGATTCATCCCCAACAGCGCGTGCTACGGGTGGGTGTTTCTATGGTGACCAGTGAGCTGAGATAAGGTGGGGCTTTACCTAGCAAAGACTTATAGATGGCCTGGAGCCAGTGGGTTTGGCGACGAATATGTAGCGAGGGCCAGCCAACGAGACCATACAGGTTATAGTGGTGGGTAGTATATGGGGCTTTGGTGACAAAACGGATGACACTGTGACAGACTACATCCAATTTGCTAAGTAGAGTGTTGGAGGCTATTTTTTAAATGACATTGCCGAAGTCAAGGATCGGTAGGATAGTCAGTTTTATGAGGGTATGTTTAGCAGCATGAGTGAAGGAGGCTTTGTTTGCAAAATAGGAAGCCGATTCTAGAATTTATTTTGGATTGGAGATGCGTAATGTGAGTCTGGAAGGAGAGTTTACAGTCTAGCCAGACACCTAGGTATTTGTAGTTTACCACATATTCTAAGTCAGAACCATCCAGAGTAGTGATGCTAGTCGGGCGGGCAGTGCAGGCATCGATCGGTTGAAGAGCATGCATTTAGTTTTACTAGCATTCAAGAGCAATTGGAGGCCACAGAAGGAGTGTTGTATGGCATTGAAGCTCATTTGGAAGTTTGCTAACCTTTCTAGCCCCGGCGTTCCGCTAGCGGAACTCCTCCCACATTCCACTGAAAAGGCATAGCGCGAAATTCAAAAAATATTTTTTAGAAATATTTAACTTTCACACATTAACCTCTAACGAGCCTCTACCCCGGGTCCGGGATCACCCCCCACCCCCCCACACACTGATTAGCATAGCTAGCATAGCTTCACAAGTAGATAGTAGCATCTAAATATCATTAAATCACAAGTCCAAGACACCAGATGAAAGATACAGATCTTGTGAATAAAGCCACCATTTCAGATTTTTAAAATGTTTTACAGGGAAGATAAAATATGTAAATCTATTAGCTAAACACGTTAGCAAAATACACCACTTTTCTAACTCCATCAGTTTCTTACTACTTCAGGAGCTATCACCAATTCGGCTAAACTAAGATATTGATAGCCACTAACCAAGAAAAAACCTCTTCAGATGACAGTCTGATAACATATTTATGGTATAGGATAGGTTTTGTTAGAAAAAAGTGCATATTTCAGGTAGAAATCACAGTTTACAATTGCACCGACCATCACAAGACGACTAGAATTACTATAGAGAGCAACGTGTATGACCAATTTACTCTTAATAAAACATTTCATAAGAATAGACAAAGCATAGCAATGGAAAGACCCAGATCTTGTGATTCCAGACAATATTTCTGATTTTCTAAGCGTTTTACAGCGAAAACACAATAAATCGATAAGTTAGCATACCACATGTGAAAACGTTACCAGAGCATCGATTCCAGCCAAAGAGAGCTATAACGTAATCACCGCCAAAATATATTAATTTTTTCACTAACCTTCTCAGAATTCTTCCGATGACACTCCTGTAACATCATTTTACAACATACATATACAGTTTGTTCGAAAATGTGCATATTTAGCCATACAAAACCGTGGTTATACAATGGAAATAGTCACAACTCAAGCATCAAAATGAGGGACGTCAGCTTTCAGAGTGATCTAGTTTAATCGAAAGCTAATCATATACTTGACTAAAAAATACAGGGTTGACAGGAATCGAAAGACAAATTAGTTCTTAATGCAACCGCTGACTTACATTTTTTAAATTATCCTTACTTTTCAATACAGGGTTCGCCAAGTGAAGCTATACCAAACAAAATGGCGAAATATGCGTTTAAAATATTTCGACAGAACAACGATTTATCATATTAAATATTGCTTACTTTGAGCTGTTCTTCCATCAGATTCTTGGGCAATGTATCCTTTCTATGTTATAAACTTCTTTTGGTCGATAGATGTCCTCTGTCCTTCGAAATGTCCACTAACAACGACCGAGACCCCGAAACGTTCCCAAAGCTAAAAAGTGCACGTCAAAGAAATTCCTCAGAATCGCACTAAACGGATATAAATTGCTATAAAACGGTTCAAATTAACTACATTATGATGTTTTTAACAACTATAACGAGTAAAAACATGACCAGACAAATATTACTGGTTAAACAACGATTTGGAATGAGGCAAGTCCGATGTCCATCCTGCTTGTGACGCGCGAAGAAAAGAGAGTGTACTTCCACGTTTTCTTGTTTTATAGTGGCTGTGATTGTGCAATAGACTCCATTCAAAACGTGATGACGTACAGACACCCAGAGGAAGACGTAGGCAGTGTCGGTTTCTTCATAGCATTCACTGTCGCCTTAAAAACAGACTCCAGATCAGGGGTAAAAATTTCTGAAATCTGACCCCTGTCATGAAAAGTGCTGTAGATATTGTTCTGTACCACTCAGAGACAGAATTCCAACGGCTATAGAAACTAGAAAGTGTTTTCTATCCAATAATAACAATAATATGCATATTGTACGATCAAGAATTTAGCACGAGGCAGTTTAATTTGGAGACCCAAATATGCTAATGCGGAACAGCACCCCCTATAGTTCCAAGAAGTTAACAAGTCCAATACAGCAAATGAAAGATACACATCTTGTGAATCCAGTCAACATGTCCGATTTTTTAAATGTTTTACAGCGAAAACACCACATATATTTATGTTAGCTCACCACCAAATACAAAAAAGGACAGACATTTTTCACAACACAGGTAGCATGCACAAAACCAACCAAACTAACCAAGAACCAACCAAACTAACCAAGAAACAACTTCATCAGATGACAGTCCTATAACATGTTACACAATAAATCTGTTCGAAAGATGTGCATATTTCAGGTATAAATCAGTTTTACATTGCTGCTACCATCACAGCTACCGTCAGAAATAGCACCGAAGCAGCCAGAGTAATTATAGAGACCAACATGAAATACCTAAATACTCATCATAAAACATTTCTGAAAAATACATGGTGTACAGCAAATTAAAGACAAACATCTTGTGAATCCAGCCAATATTTCCGATTTTTTAAGTGTTTTACAGCGAAAACACAATATAGCATTATATTAGCTTACTACAATAGCCTACCACACAACCGCATTCATTCATCAAGGCACGTTAGCGATAGCAATAGGCACGTTAGCGTTAGCGAATAAACCAGCAAAAGATATTAATTTTCACTAACCTTCAAAAACCTTCCTCAGATGACAGTCCTATAACATCAGGTTATACATACACTTATGTTTTGTTCGAAAATGTGCATATTTAGAGCTGAAATCAGTGGTTATCCATTATGCTAACGTAGCATCTTTTTCCCAGAATGTGCGGATATTTCTATTAGACTCTCACCTATTCTGACCAAATAGCTATTCATAAACATTACAAAAAAAGACATGTTGTATAGGAAATGATAGATACACTAGTTCTTAATGCAATCGCAGTGTTAGAATTCTAAAAATATCTTCATTACGACATTAGGCTTACGTTATAGCGAGAGAGTGGCCAAAACCTGGGCGCAAAAAAGTACACAGTTCGACAGATATATGAAATAGCATCACAAAATGGGTCCTACTTTGGGTGATCTTCCATCAGAATGTTGTACAAGGGGTCCTTTGTCCAGAACAGTCGTTGTTTGGATTTAGAACATCGTTTTTCCCTCTTGAATTAGCAAGCACACTGGCCAAGTGGCGCGAAGCTCTCCTTCCTGAACAAAGTCACACAACGCAACACGCCTAACGTCCCGAATAAATTTCAATAATCTAATAAAACTATATTGAAAAAACATACTTTACGATGATATTGTGACATGTATCAAATAAAATCAAAGCCGGAGATAGTAGTCGCCTATAACGACAGCTTTTCAGAAGGCAATTCCAGGTCCATCTTCGCGCTTTCCAGAAAACAGGAAATGGATGACTCGTCGTGCCAAGAGGATTTATTCCACCTCAGACCAAGATAAACACTTCATTTCTTCTCTCACTTCCTCTTGACATCTAGGGGAAGGTGTATGACGTGCATGTATACTCATACGTATCATGCCCATTTATAGGCAGGCCCTTGAACAGAGCATCATTTTCAGACTTTCCACTTCCTGGTCAGAAAGTGTGCTGCCAAATGAGTTCTGTTTTACTCACAGACAAAATTCAAACGGTTTTAGAAACTAGAGAGTGTTTTCTATCCAATAGTAATAATAATACGCATATTGTACGAGCTAGAATTGAGTACGAGGCCTTTTAAATTGGGCACGATTTTCCCCCAAAGTGAAAACAGCGCCCTCTGTCCTCAACAGGTAACACAGTGTCCAAAGAAGGGCCAGAAGTATACAGAATGGTGTCATCTGCGTAGAGGTGGATCAGGAAACACCTGCAGCAAGAGCGACATCATTGATGTATACAGAGAAAAGAGTTGACCCGAGAATTTAACCCTGTGGCTCCCCCATAGAGACTGCCTGAAGTCCGGACAAAAGGGCCTCCGATTCGACACATTGAACTCTGTCAGAGAAGTAGTTGGTGAACCAGGCGAGGCAGTCATTTGAGAAACCAAGGCTGTTGAGTATGCCGATAAGAATGCGGTGGTTGAGTCGAAAGCCTTGGCCAGGTCGATGAATACAGCTGCACAGTATTGTCTCTTATCGATG
Source organism: Salvelinus alpinus (assembly GCF_045679555.1). Taxonomy (NCBI): domain Eukaryota; kingdom Metazoa; phylum Chordata; class Actinopteri; order Salmoniformes; family Salmonidae; genus Salvelinus; species Salvelinus alpinus. The sequence goes on along the minus strand of NC_092111.1, from coordinate 42,832,119 downwards.
GCGGTTGTGAATTCGTTTAGGACCTTGAGCGTGGCTGAGGTGCACCCATGACCAGCTCGGAAACCAGATTGCATAGCGGAGAAGGTACGGTGGGTTTCGAAATGGTCAGTGATCTGTTTGTTAACTTGGCATTCTAAGACGTTAGAAAGGCAGGGTAGGATAGATATAGGTCTGTAGCTGTTTGGGTCTGGAGTGTCTCCCCCTTTGAAGAGGGGGATGACCCCGGCAGCTTTCCAATCTTTAGGGATCTCAGACGACACAAAAGAGAGGTTGAACAAACTAGTAATAGGGGTTGCAACAATTTCGGTGGATCATTTTAGAAAGTGAGGGTCCAGATTGTCTAGCCCAGCTATTTTGTAGGGGTCCAGATTTTGCAGCTCTTTCAGAACATCAGCTGTCTGGATTTGGGTGAGTGAGATGTTAGTAGATTTGTGTATAACCTGTTTTGTTAGTATCGATGTCAACTAAAAGTGAAAATGCAATGCTGCTTTCAGTCTGAGTATGAAAGCCATCCTGTGTGTGTCCCCGTAGATTCCTTGTCCTTAAACAAACAAGGTGTTCACGGAAACTACGGGGACACACACAGGATGGCTTTCATACTCAGACTGAAAGCAGCATTGCATTTTCACTTTTAAGTAGAAGGACACACACACACACAAGCAAGCACATATGCACACACACACAAACGCACACAAACACACACACTCCTCTGACACTCTGTTACACACACACACACACACACACACACACACACACACACACACACACACACACACACACACACACACACACACACACACACACACACACACACACACACACACACACACACACACACACACACACACACACACACACACACACACACACACACACACACACACACACACTCCTCTGACAGACTCTGTTACACACACACACTCCCCTGACAGACTGTTACACACACACAAACACACACACACACACACACACACACACACACACACACACACACACACACACACACACACACACACACACACACACACACACACACACACACACACACACACTCCTCTGACAGACTCTGTAACAGACACACACACACACACACACACACACACACACACACACACACACACACACACACACACACACACACACACACACACACACACACACACACACACACACACACACACACACACACACACACACACACACTCCCCTGACAGACTGTTACACACACACACACACACACACACACACACACACACACACACACACACACACACACACACACACACACACACACACACACACACACACACACACACACACACACACACACACACACTCCTCTGACAGACTCTGTTACACAGTTTTTATCTCTACTTGCCTTATTTGCTCTTTCAGACAATTGAATCTACAGGTTGTTATTTTGGCACAGCTAGACTTCCTTCCCCTCCCTCTCTCTGTCTCAGTCAGTCAGTTCAGTTCCCATGGTATATGGTTGTGTGTGGCTCAGTCCTAGTTCCCATGGTATATGGTTGTGTGTGGCTCAGTCCCAGTTCCCATGGTATATGGTTGTGTGTGGCTCAGTCCCAGTTCCCATGGTATATGGTTGTGTGTGGCTCAGTCCCAGTTCCCATGGTATATGGTTATGTGTGGCTCAGTCCCAGTTCCCATGGTATATGGTTGTGTGTGGATCAGTCCCAGTTCCCATTGTATATGGTTGTGTTTGTGGCTCAGATCCAGTTCCCATTGTATCTTTGGCTCCAGGCATTTTATTCCTCAATCAAATGACCCTGCCCGACCTCACTAACCGCCCTTTGATGAACAGAGAGCAGATGGCATTAAGGAATGACTATGGCTGGCTGAGCACACACACATCCGTCTAACAGAGTAGGGTGCGTCCAGAGGATGACTCACACACACGAGTGGCACAGCGGTCTAGGGCACTGCATCTCCGTGCTAGACGAGTCACCACAGACCCCGGTTTGATCCTGGGCTGTATCACAACCGGCCGTGATCGGGAGTCCCATAGGGCGACTCACAATTGGCCCATCGTCGTCCGGGTTAGGGGAGGGTTTGTCCGGGGTAGGCCGTCATTGAAAATAAGAATATGTTATTAAAGAACTTGCCTAGTTAAATAAATAAAAAACTGTGCTGATGTGTAATGAGTCCCAAATGGTGCTCTATCCCCTACATACTGGACCTGTGAAAAGTAGAGCACTATATAGGGCACGAGTATTCAACTCTGACCCTATGAGGCCTGGAGCCTGCTGGTTTTCTGTTCTACCTGATCATTAATTGCACACACCTGATGTCCCAGGTCTAAATTAGTCCCTGATTAGAGGAGAATAATGACTGGTGTCCCAGGTCTAAATTAGTCCCTGATTAGAGGAGAATAATGACTGGTGTCCCAGGTCTAAATCAGTCCCTGATTAGAGGAGAGTAATGACCTGGTGTCCCAGGTCTAAATCAGTCCCTGATTAGAGGGGAGTAATGACTGGTGTCCCAGGTCTAAATCAGTCCCTGATTAGAGGAGAGTAATGACTGATGTCCCAGGTCTAAATCAGTCCCTGATTAGAGGAGAATAATGACTGGTGTCCCAGGTCTAAATCAGTCCCTGATTAGAGGACAGTAATAGCTGGTGTCCCAGGTCTAAATCAGTCCCTGATTAGAGAGGAACATGGGAGGACACCACGGAAGAAGCCACTGCTGTCCAAACAAAACATTGCTCCACGTCTGAAGTTTGCAAAAGTGCACCTGGATGTTCCACTGGCAAAATATTCTGTGGACAGATTAAACTAAAGTTAAGTTGTTTGAAAGGAACACACAATACTCTGTGGAGAAAAAAAAGTCACAGCACACCAACATCAAAACCTTATTCCAACTGTAAAGTATAGTGGAGGGAGCATCATGGTTTGGGGCTGCTTTGCTGCCTCAGGGCCTGGACAGCTTGCTATCATTGACAGAAAAATGAATTCCCAAGTTTATCAAGACATTTTGCAGGAGAATGGAAGGCTATCTGTCCGCCAATTGAAGGTCAACAGAAGTTGGGTGATGCAACAGGACAACGACCTAAAACACAGAAGTAAATCAACAACAGAATGGCTTCAACAGAAGAAAATACGCCTTCTGGAGTGGCCCAGTCAGAGTCCTGACCTCAACCCGATTTAAAATGCTGTGGCGTGACCTCAAGAGAGCGTTTTCACACAAGACGTCCTAAGAATATTGCTGAACTGAAACAGTTTTGCAAAGATGTATGGTCCAAAATTCCTCCTGACTGTTGTGCAGGTCTGTTCCGCCAACTACAGAAAACATTTGTTTGAGGTTATCGCTGCCAAAGGAGGGTCAACCGGTTATTACATCCAGGGGGTTCACATACTTTTACCACCCTAAACTGTGAATGTTTACACGGTGTGTTCAATAAAGACATGAAAATGTATAATTGTTTGTGTGTTATTCGTTTAAGCAGACTGTGTTTGTCTTTTGTTGTGACCTAGATGATGACCAGTCATCAGTCAAAATTTTAAGATCAATTTATGCAAAAATACACGTAATTTCAAAGGGTTCACATACTTTTTCTTGCCACTGTATGTAGTATACAGTATATTAGTGTGGGTATTCGAACACAGTTTATGGGTATCTACTAAGTCTATGGGTACCTGTTAGCATGCTAGTAGATACCCATAGACTTCCAGTCACTGTGCTAACGTTAGTTAGCATTGACTCACGAAACTACCTCTAACTTCCTTCATACTGGACACAGACACATAACAATGGTATCCACAAGTTCATCTGACTATGGGGAAGTCGATAAAGGTCATCCATCTAAGGCAAAAATGCTAATGTCTAGCAACACAAAGGTTGCATGTTTGAATGGCATCATGAGTAACTTAAGCATTTTAGCTAATCAGCAATTTTGTAAACTACATACTACTTTTTAGCTACTTTGCAACTATTTAGCATGTTAGCTAACCCTTACCCTAAACCTAGCCCTAACCCTAGCCCTAACCCTAGCCCTAACCCTTCCCCTAAACCTAGCCCTAACCTTTACCCTAAACCTAGCCCTAACCCTTACCCTAAACCTAGCCCTAACGTAGCATATAATACCAAAGCAGTTGAACGTTCTATATCATGCTAAACAATCAAAACGTAGAATATTATACATCCTACAATTCATATTATATTGTACGATGATAGGTCATTGTAATATAAGCTAACGTAAAGTCAAATATCCTACTCAATGGATTTATGTTAAATATAATACGTTTTCCTCTGGTTGTCTTAAGGTTAAAATAAGGTAATAATAAAAACTAAATCAGATAGAATAGTGATCAGCTGGGGGGAGGATGGAGGCACTTGACTGGGTTGTGGGTTAAATGATGCTCCCATGCTGTTTGGTGAGCTGTGCTGTGTGCGCCTAATGATGACATCAGAGTTAGTGAGGGTCTTGTACAGCATCAGACACTCTAGTCTGTTGAGTATTTACTGTTATTTTTGTGAGCTTTAAAGAAGAAGAAAATACCTTGCAGCATGACAATAATAAACCATGAAACCCTGTCCATTCTGTTTTCTGTTTTTCAGTGACTGGTTGTCGCCCCCCCACCATCCCGCCACCTCTTCCTCCTCCTCCTCCTCCTCCTCTTCCAAGATGAACTGGGGTGGGTTGCAGTCCCTCCTCAGCGGGGTGAATAAATACTCCACGGTGTTCGGTCGCGTCTGGCTCTCCATGGTCTTCGTGTTCCGCATCTTGGTGTTTGTGGTGGCCGCTCAGCGCGTCTGGGGAGACGACAGTAAGGACTTCGTCTGTAACACGGCCCAGCCAGGCTGCGTCAACGTCTGTTACGACCACATCTTCCCCATCTCACACATCCGCCTGTGGGCCCTACAGCTCATCTTCGTCACCTGTCCGTCTCTGATGGTTGTGGCTCACGTCAAGTTGCGTGAGGAGAAGGATTCCAAGTACACCGCAATGCATGAAGGGTCGCACATGTACGCAAATCCAGGGAAGAAGAGAGGAGGCCTGTGGTGGACCTATCTGGTGAGATACTACCATGTACTGTACACCACAACACCACCAGACAACACTAACATACTGTACACAACACCACCAGACAACACCAGACAACACTGACATACTGTACACAACACCACCAGACAACACCAGACAACACTGACATACTGTACACAACACCAGACAACACTAACATACTGTACACACCACCACAACACCAGACAACACTAACATACTGTACACAACACCAGACAACACTAACATACTGTACACAACAGCACCAGACAACACTAACATACTGTACACAACACCAGACACCACTAACATACTGTACACAACACCAGACACCACTAACATACTGTACACAACACCAGACACCACTGACATACTGTACACAACACCAGACAACACTAACATACTGTACACAACACCAACAGACAACACTAACATACTGTACACAACACCAACAGACAACACTAACATACTGTACACAACACCACCAGACACCACTAACATACTGTACACAACACCACCAGACACCACTAACATACTGTACACAACACCACCAGACACCACTAACATACTGTAGACAACACTAACCTACTGTACACAACACCACAACAACACCAGACACCACTAACATACTGTACACAACACTAACATACTGTACACAACACCAGACAACACTAACATACTCTACACAACACCAACAGACAACACTAACATACTGTACACAACACCAGACAACACTAACATACTGTACACAACACCACAACAACACCAGACACCACTAACATACTGTACACAACACTAACATACTGTACACAACACCAGACAACACTAACATACTGTACACAACACCAACAGACAACACTAACATACTGTACACAACACCAGACAACACTAACATACTGTACACAACACCAGACAACACTAACATACTGTACACACCACCAGACAACACTGACATACTGTACACAACACCAGACACCACTAACATACTGTACACAACACCAACAGACAACACTAACATACTGTACACAACACCAGACAACACTGACATACTGTACACAACACCAGACAACACTAACATACTGTACACAACACCAGACACCACCAGACAACACTAACATACTGTACAGAACACCAGACAACACCAGACACCACTAACATACTGTACACAACACCAGACACCACTAACATACTGTACACAACACCAGACACCACTAACATACTGTACACAACACCAGACACCACTAACATACTGTACACAACACCAGACACCACTAACATACTGTACACAACACCAGACACCACTAACATACTGTACACAACACCAGACACCACTAACATACTGTACACAACACCAGACACCACTAACATACTGTACAGAACAACAGACAACACTAACATACTGTACACAACAACAACACCAGACACCATTAACATACTGTACACAACACCACAACAATGTCTGTATACGTTATATTGGGAATGATACATTACGTTATAAAAATGACTCATTTACCTGTTTGTTGATGTTCCAGTCTAGTTGTTATTCTTAAAATCCCACCTACCAGTGTTTCCCCTATATTCACTAAGGAGCGGTGGGTCGTCGCTTCCAAATCTCTGCCGCTGTGCCAAAAAAATATGATTAAAACATTGATATTATATATAATTCTTATTATTTAACTATTCATTTATTTCTTTATAATTTTCGTTATAGTAAAATGTTTTCAGCGTAAAATTAAACAACTTAAACCATATATAACGTTGTAGAAAATATAATGGACCTATATATCTTTTAAAATAAGTTAATCTTCGAAAACGAACAACGACCAAAGTAAAAACTAGACAGTCAGGGAGAATCTTAAGCATGAAACTCACCGAGAATCTCACTACCAATAGACTGCTGATAGTTACCTGTGAGTTAGCTGCCGAGTCTGTGCATTGTCCTTAGCTAGCTAGCTATGTTGTGCTAGCTAGCGAATTTGCTAATGTTAGCTAGCTAAACATTTGGCTATAGGCTGGCACAGGCAGTATGGGATTGTGGAGAGTGAATCAAATATTTCTTCATCTTGCTAGGTAGTAGCTGTGGTCATCTGGTTAGTAACAACAAGGGCATTCTACAAAATAGCAACATTAGTGCAGCTAACGATCTAGCTAGCTAACATTGGAATCTAGACCACAAGCAATAGGCATGGATAAACGTTGCCAAACAACGCTACTGCCACCTTCTGGTTTGGAGTATTTTAACAAGGCTGAGTGGCTGACGGTCTTTGCTGTGTGAAAATTATATTTCAGAAGGTGTCAACATAATTTAATTTCCATTAATTTAAGAGTAGAATGTCCTTTTTAGAAAACATAGACAGAGAAAGAGAGAGAAAGAGAAAGTGAGAGAGAGAAAGAAAGGGAGAGGCAGAGAATGAAAGAGAAAGAGCGAGAGAGAGAGAAAGAGAAAGGGAGAAAGAGAAAGGGAGAAAGAGAAAGTGAGAGAGAGAAAGGGAGAGGCAGAGAATGAAAGAGAAAGAGCGAGAGAGAGAGAAAGAGAAAGGGAGAAAGAGAAAGGGAGAAAGAGAAAGTGAGAGAGAGAAAGAGAGAGACAGAGAAAGGGAGAGAGAGATTATGTAACTATAATATGAGTCAATGTATAGGTTCTATATAAAGCTCAATGGTAGCCTACGACCAATGTACTGACAGGCTTCACATGTAATAAACAGGGAACAAGGAGAGGACAAGCACACAGGGGCTAACATGTCATTTTACATGACTGGAGACTTTAGCACAGTCTTTTTTAATACAGCACAAATCATCAAAATGACAGGCTACTTTGACACTGAGAATAAAATCCAAGGGTGTTTCACTGCTTACCTTAGGAGTCAAATGGTAACTCCTGCCAAATGAAATCAGATTGTATTTTTTATTTTTATTTTTTTATTTCACCTTTATTTAACCAGGTAGGCAAGTTGAGAACACGTTCTCATTTACAATTGCGACCTGGCCAAGATAAAGAAAAGCAGTTCGACACATACAACAACACAGAGTTACACATGGAGTAAAACAAACATACAGTCAATAATACAGTGAAAAATAAGTCTATATACAATGTGAGCAAGTGAGGTGAGATAAGGGAGGTGAAGGTAAACAAAATATATATATAAATAAATAAAAATATAAAACGGCCATGGTGGCGAAGTAAATACAATATAGCAAGTAAAAACACTGGAATGGTTGGTTTGCAGCGGAAGAAAGTGCAAAGTAGAAATAGAAATAATGGGGTGCAAAGGAGCAAAATAAATAAATAAATACAGTAGGGGGAGAGGTAGTTGTTTGGTCTAAATTATAGATGGGCTATGTACAGGTGCAGTAATCTGTGAGCTGCTCTGACAGCTGGTGCTTAAAGCTAGTGAGGGAGATAAGTGTTTCCAGTTTCAGAGATTTTTGTAGTTCGTTCCAGTCATTGGCAGCAGAGAACTGGAAGGAAAGGCGGCCAAAGGAAGAATTGGTTTTGGGGGTGACCAGAGAGATATACCTGCTGGAGCGCGTGCTACAGGTGGGTGCTGCTATGGTGACCAGCGAGCTGAGATAAGGGGGGACTTTACCTAGCAGGGTCTTGTATATGACCTGGAGCCAGTGGGTTTGGCGACGAGTATGAAGCGAGGGCCAGCCAACGAGAGTGTACAGGTCGCAGTGGTGGGTAGTATATGGGGCTTTGGTGACAAAACGGATGGCATTGTGATAGACTGCATCCAATTTATTGAGTAGGGTTTTGGAGGCTATTTTGTAAATGACATCACCGAAGTCGAGGATTGGTAGTTTGGTCAGTTTTACAAGGGTATGTTTGGCAGCATGAGTGAAGGATGCTTTGTTGCGGAATAGGAAGCCAATTCTAGATTTAACTTTGGATTGGAGATGTTTGATGTGAGTCTGGAAGGAGAGTTTACAGTCTAACCAGACACCTAGGTATTTGTAGTTGTCCACATATTCTAAGTCAGAGCCGTCCAGAGTAGTGATGTTGGACAGGCGGGCAGGTGCAGGCAGCGATCGGTTGAAGAGCATGCATTTAGTTTTACTTGTATTTAAGAGCAATTGGAGGCCACGGAAGGAGAGTTGTATGGCATTGAAGCTCGCCTGGAGGGTTGTTAGCACAGTGTCAAAAGAAGGGCCAGAAGTATACAGAATAGTGTCGTCTGCGTAGAGGTGGATCAGAGACTCGCCAGCAGCAAGAGCGACATCATTGATGTATACAGAGAAGAGAGTCGGTCCAATAATTGAACCCTGTGGCACCCCCATAGAGACTGCCAGAGGCCCGGACAACAGACCCTCCGATTTGACACACTGAACTCGATCAGAGAAGTAGTTGGTGAACCAGGCGAGGCAATCATTAGAGAAACCAAGGCTGTCGAGTCTGCCGATGAGGATGTGGTGATTGACAGAGTCAAAAGCCTTGGCCAGGTCAATGAATACGGCTGCACAGTTGTGTTTCTTATCGATGGCGGTTAAGATATCGTTTATGACCTTGAGCGTGGCTGAGGTGCACCCATGACCAGCTCTGAAACCAGATTGCGTAGCGGAGAAGGAATGGTGGGATTCGAAATGGTCGGTAATCTGTTTGTTGACTTGGCTTTCGAAGACCTTAGAAAGGCAGGGTAGGATAGATATAGGTCTGTAGCTGTTTGGGTCAAGAGTGTCCCCCCCTTTGAAGAGGGGGATGACCGCAGCTGCTTTCCAATCTTTGGGAATCTCAGACGACACGAAAGAGAGGTTGAAAAGGCTAGTAATAGGGGTGGCAACAATTTCAGCAGATAGTTTTAGAAAGAAAGGGTCCAGATTATCTAACCCGGCTGATTTGTAAGTGTCCAGATTTTGCAACTCTTTCAGAACATCAGCTGACTGTATTTGGGAGAAAGAGAAATGGGGAGGCTTGGACGAGTAGCTGAGGGGAGGGCAGTGCTGTTGACCGGGGTAGGGGTAGCCAGGTGGAAAGCATGGCCAGCCGTAGAAAAATGCTTATTGAAATTCTCAATTATAGTGGATTTGTCGGTGGTGACAGTGTTTCCTATCTTCAGTGCAGTTGGAAGCTGGGAGGAGGTGTTCTTATTCTCCATGGACTTTACAGTGTCCCAGAACTTTTTTGAGTTTGTGTTGCAGGAAGCAAATTTCTGCTTGAAAACGCTAGCCTTGGCTTTTCTAACTGCCTGTGTATATTGGTTTCTAGCTTCCCTGAAAAGTTGCATATCACGGGGGCTGTTCGATGCTAATGCAGAACGCCATAGGATGTTTTTGTGTTGGTTAAGGGCAGTCAGGTCTGGAGAGAACCAAGGGCTATATCGGTTCCTGGTTCTAAATTTCTTGAATGGGGCATGCTTATTTAAGATGGTGAGGAAGGCATTTTAAAAAAAATAACCAGGCATCCTCTACTGACGGGATGAGATCAATATCCTTCCAGGATACCCCGGCCAGGTCGATTAGGAAGGCCTGCTCGCTGAAGTGTTTCAGGGAGCGTTTGACAGTGATGAGTGGAGGTCGTTTGACCGCTGACCCATTACGGATGCAGGCAATGAGGCAGTGATCGCTGAGATCTTGGTTGAAAACAGCAGAGGTGTATTTGGAGGGCAAGTTGGTTAGGATGATATCTATGAGTGTACCCGTGTTTACGGATTTGGGGTCGTACCTGGTTGGTTCATTGATAATTTGTGTGAGATTGAGGGCATCAAGCTTAGATTGTAGGATGGCTGGGGTGTTAAGCATGTTCCAATTTAGGTCACCTAGCAGCACGAGCTCTGAAGATAGATGGGGGGCAATCAGTTCACATATGGTGTCCAGAGCACAGCTGGGGGCAGAGGGTGGTCTATAGCAGGCGGCAACAGTGAGAGACTTGTTTTTAGAGAGGTGGATTTTTAAAAGTAGAAGTTCAAATTGTTTTGGAACAGACCTGGATAGTAAAACAGAACTCTGCAGGCAATCTTTGCAGTAGATTGCAACACCGCCCCCTTTGGCCGTTCTATCTTGTCTGAAAATCTTGTAGTTAGGGATGAAAATATCAGAATTTTTGGTGGTCTTCCTAAGCCAGGATTCAGACACGGCTAAAACATCCGGGTTGGCAGAGTGTGCTAAAGCAGTGAACAAAACAAACTTAGGGAGGAGGCTTCTAATGTTAACATGCATGAAAACAAGGCTATTACGGTTACAGAAGTCATCAAAAGAGAGCGCCTGGGGAATAGGAGTGGAGCTTGGTACTGCAGGGCCTGGATTCACCTCTACATCACCCGAGGAACAGAGGAGGAGTAGGGAAAGGGTACGGCTAAAAGCTATGAGAATTGGTCGTCTAGAACGTGTAGAACAGAGAGTAAAAGGGAGTTTCTGGGGGCGATAAAATAGCTTCAAGGAATAATGTACAGACAAAGGTATGGTAGGATGTGAATACAGTGGAGGTAAACCTAGGTATTGAGTGATGATGAGAGAGATATTGTCTCTAGAAACATCATTGAAACCAGGTGATGTCATCGCATATGTGGGTGGTGGAACTGAAAGGTTGGATATGGTATAGTAAGCAGGGCTAGAGGCTCTACAGTGAAATAAGCCAATAAACACTAACCAGAACATCAATGGACAAGGCATATTGACATTAAGGAGAGGCATGCTTAATCGAGTGATCATAAGGGTCCAGTGAGTAGAGGTTGGTTGGGGTCACGGCGATCCAGACAGCTGGCCGGGTAGTTGGCTATCGGTAGCAAGATAGCATAGGATGGAGGTCTATTTTTTAGTCACCTCGTGCGTTTCCGTCGGTAGATTAGTGGGGATTCGTGTGGTAGAGGGGATCAATCCAATTGGCAAAATAGATATAGTTATAGTGACCCAAGAAAATTTGTCCGATATACTTATTCAGATAGCAGCCGATAAGACAGCTAACGATTAGCGGGCCCCAGATGAGCGTTCAGGTAACGTCGCGACGGAGGTGCCAGTTGGCTAACTCCCTCGGGCAGATAACGTCGGTAGTCCAGTCGTGAGGGCCCGGTGGGGCTCCGCATCGGCAGTAAAACGGGTCCGGATAGGTGATTGTAGCCCAGGAATGGCTGATGGAACTCTTCAGCTGGCTAGCTCCGGAATAATTTAAGTTTGCTCCGGGATCGACGTAAGCCAATAGACACACGGTTTGCAGCTAGCTAGCTGCGAAATCAAGGTGTAAATGTCCAGAGCTTGCGGTTGAAATCCGGGGATATTGAGAAAAATAGGTCCGATATGTTCTGGTCTGAGTCGCGTTGTACAAAAGTGCCGATAGATTATCGAGCTAAAGGAATAGCTGATGACCACAAAACGTGGTTAGCTGAAATACTAACGTTAGCCAGTAAACCGGCTAACTTCTGGGTAGCTTCAGGTTAGCTTCTGGCTAGCTTCTGGTTAACTTCTGGGTAGCTTCTGGCTAGCTTCTGGTTAGCTTCTGGTTAGCTTCTGGCTAGCTTCTGGTTAGCTTCTGGTTAGCTTCTGGTTAGCTTCTGGCTAGCTTCTGGCTAGCTTCTATTGTGGATTTTCAGATTTGAGATAAATAATACTTTTTTTTGTAATTGGTGAGGCGGGTTGCAGGAAAGCTTTTTGTAGTTGAGTTCTTGGATAATAAAATATATAAAAGATATGCGAAGAAAGGTGTAAATATATATATATATACAGGACACGAAAATACGAGGACAAAATGACGTCTTACTGCTTTGCCATCTTGGGGTCCAATCCAATCTTGGGGTATTGGTCACATAAACATATTTAGCTCTTCTATATATTTTTGTGTCATTGTGTCATTTTTGTGTCATTGGCTTGTTTATTGTGTATTCCATGTTATTCCATGTGTAACTCTGTGTTGTTGTGTGTGTCACATTGCTTTGCTTTATCTTGGCCAGGTCGTGGTTGTAAATGAGAACTTGTTGTCAACTGGCCAACATGGTTAAATAAAGGTGAAAAAAAATTAAACAATAAAGAATGTAATCTCGATATCTAATTCTACTCAATCTCTACCTCTGGTTATTACAACATGAGTGGAATGGAACTTAACTCCTCTCAATGAATAGATCTGAATGAAACCATTTGACCTGGTCAACTGGACACCCATATTTCCTGCGTGGTCTCTTTAAAGATATTTTTATGATGATTCTTTATGATATTATCTCTAATCCTCCATCTTCTCTCCTCCCCGTAGGTGAGTCTGATCTTCAAGGCGGGCTTTGACGCCGGCTTCCTCTACATCCTCTACTACGTCTACGAGGGTTACGACATGCCTCGTCTCACCAAGTGCTCCCTGGAGCCCTGCCCCAACACTGTCGACTGCTACATCTCCCGTCCCACCGAGAAGAAGATTTTCACCATCTTCATGGTGGTCTCCTCAGCCGTCTGCATCTTCATGTGTATCTGTGAGATGGGCTACCTCATCTGCAAGAGGATCCAGAAGCGCATCAGGAAGAAGGTGGCAGAGAGTCTCGAGACGACGTCGTTGACGGCGCGGAGGTCGAGATCCAAGTTGTCTGTCAGGGAGGACCCCACCAACACAGCCTCCATTCAGAACCTCTGTAATGTCAAGACGGAGGCGGCGCCGTCAGAGAAGAAGAATTAATAGGTCACGTGATGCGGTGAAGCTGGAATGGGAGGAGTTAGGCCATATAAGGTCAGGAGATAGCATGTGACGTAGGGTGGACTATAAGGTCTAAGGTCAGGAAATAGCATGTGACGTAGGGTGGACTATAAGGTCTAAGGTCAGGAGATAGCATGTGACGTAGGGTGGACTATAAGGTCTAAGGTCAGGAGATAGCATGTGACGTAGGGTGGACTATAGCTTTAACTGAATTTTCACTGAACTATGCATGCTTTCACCAATGATCGACATTCACTCTTATTTAACCTTTATTTAACTAGGCATGTCAGTTAAGAACAAATTCTTATTTTCAATGACGGCCTACCAAATTGCAAAAAGCCTGCTGCGGGTACGGGGGCTGGGATTAAAAAATAAAAAATTAAATATAGGACAAAACTCACATCACGACAAGAGAGACAACACAACACTGCATAAAGAGAGACCTATGAATTGATTTCTGATTGCCCTTAATTGATTGCATGTGTGTGATGTGACACAAACAATACGAGGTGCATGCTCTTCAACCGACTAGCATCACTACTCCGGATGGTTCTGACTTAGAATATGTGGACAACTACAAATACCAAGGTGTCTGGCTAGACTGTAAACTCTCCTTCCAGACTCATATTAAGCATCTCAAATCCGAAATTATATCTAGAATCTGCTTCCTATTTTGCAACAAAGCCTCCTTTACTCATGCTGCCAAACATACCCTCGTAAAACTGACGATCCTACCAATCCTTGACTTCGGCGATGTCATTTACAAAATAGACTCAAACGCTCTACTGAGCAAATTGGATGAAATGACTGGCTGTCTCTGCACGCGTCCCAAATTACAAGCTATTCCCTACATAGTCTATCACAGTGCCATCCGTTTTGTCACCAAAGCCCCATATACTACCCACCACTGCGACCTGTATGCTCTCGTTGGCTGGTCCTCGCTATATATTCGTCGCCAAACCCACTGGCTCCAGGTCATCTATAAGTCTTTGCTAGGTAAAGCTCCGCCTTATCTCAGCTCTTTGGTCACCATAACAACACCCACCCGTAGCACGCGCTCCAGCAGGTATATTTCACTGGTCATCACCAAACCTAACACGTCCTTTGGCCGCCTTTCCTTCCAGTTCTCTGCTGCCAATGACTGGAATGAATTGCAAAAATCACTGAAGTTGGAGACACATATCTCCCTCACTAACTTTAAGCGTCAGCTGTCAGAGCAGCTTACCGATCGCTGCAGCTGTACACAGCCCATCTGTAAATAGCCCACCCAACTACCTACCTACCTCATCCCCTTGTTTGTTTTTGTTTTTCTGCTCTTTTGCACACCAGTATCTCTACTTGCACATCCTCATCTGCACATCTATCACTCCAGTGTAAATTGCTAAATTGTAATTACTTCGCCACTATTGGCCTATTTATTGCCCTACCTCCTTACTTCATTTGCTCACACTGCATACAGATTTTCTATTGTGTTATTGACTGCACGTTTGTTTATATGTAACTCTGTGTTGTTGTTTTTGTCGCACTGCTATGTGTCATGACGTTGGCCTGGGGGTAGGTTTATGACAGTCATAAATACCTCTTCCCCCCCTTTTTCCTCTCTCTCTACTCTACTGATGTGACATTAGAAAACCCCTTTGTTAACATAGAGATTCTGGGAACATCAGAAGTTGGGGGGAAATGAACTATATTCTGGTAATCCGACCAACTGAACATATGCGGTGGTACTTAAGGTATATTATGTCAGTTCGTTTGTCACACTGGCACATTCTCATCAATGATAGAATGACATAAACTCTACTGTGAAAAGTTTGCACATCAGAGGTATCGGATTCACATGGAATTGTTGTTTAATTCAAATGTTTGAATATGAAATTATTTGTGAAGAAATGAAATGTAATTTTAGCTTCCAAATGAGAGATTTTGGTTTTCATAAGTTTAGGGCTCTGCTCACAGTGGCCCGCCCCTGTGAAGAGACATGGGTAATAAACTTTTCAGACACACCCCTCTCCCTCCACTATATAAAGCCATTGATGAAAATTTAACCTGCTGTTCCGAGGATGTGAGGACGACGGTCCTATGTCAGAATGGTTCAGATAATAACTACAGAACTAAGCCAACATCAGCATGAGCTTTGTTTATGAATGGTATGAACTTTGAACTCGTATTCACTATAGAAGTGATACCTCCTAGACGTTGTTAGCAACAGCAGCTGCAAACGTAAATTAGGACAGACAGAGTATCCAGTCTACCACTCAGCAGCAGCAGCAGAGACATTCTTCAAAGGACAAAGGACTCTGTTGGGCAACACGGCCTTCCATCTACCACCAACCTACCGAAGCGCAGCTCAGAGTAAATAGTCATTGCATTTTCCTTTTCCAAATGGGCGGTAATTTAGAATGCATAAGATATTGTATTTACGATAGCACAGCTTCGCCCTTTGTTCATCAGTCTTCCCGCTCTTTCACTCAAACCCAGACCCTTTTCTTTTGTGTAACAAGCTGTCATATCTGTTCCGCCCGCTAGGGCCGTTTTCCTTTATGACGTCATTTGTAATCAAGGTATGATTTATTCGGTGTATACTGTATGTAATTCTGTGTGATTTAGTTCGGTATTTAGTAAATAAATAATTAAACCCCATTTTGTATTGCTGATTCAACTTGTTAGCCAGGGTTCGTGAAGATGACCAAGAATTTACAACTTTCAGATGAGACTGAAATAATGTAACGGCTTTCTTCCTGGGGTGAAGGAGAGGACCAAAATGCAGCGCGGCTAGTGTTCAACATGATTTAATAAAGAAGAGACAATAACGTGAACACTATACAAAATACAAAATAACAAATGTGAAAACCGAGACAGTCCTATCTGGTGCAGAACACAAAGACAGAAGACAACCACCCACAATCCCCAACACAAAACAAGCCACCTATATATGATTCTCAATCAGGGACAACGATTGACAGCTGCCTCTGTTTGAGAACCATTTCAGGCTGAACACAGAAACAGACAAACTAGACACACAGCATAGAATGCCCACCCAGCTCACGTCCTGACCAACTCTAAAACAAGCAACACACATAAGAACTATGGTCAGGACGTGACAAATAAGGTGACGATTAATATTGACTGCTATTGATGTAAAATATTATTAGGTGTTTAAGAGTTTATTCGGAAGATAACAGCTCTATAAATATTATTTCGTGGTGCCCCTCCTCTCTAGTTAATTACATTTACATGATTAGTTCAATCAGGTAATATTAATTACGGAGAATGTATTTTATAGAATAGCATGTCATAACACTTAATCCGGCATAGCCAAAGACACAACATATGCTTTATCTTGGCCAGGTCGCAGTTGTAAATGAGAACCTGTTCTCAACTGGCCAACCTGGTTAAAGGTGAAATATAAAATAAACATACAGAGAGACCTATTAATTGATTGCTGATTGCCCTTAATTGATTGCATGTGTGTGCTGTGACTTGGCGATTCACCTTGATTAGCTGTGTTCACTTTTTTAACCCACCCTCCTGTGATTGGAACATCCCTTAAACTACTTTCTCTCTTTCGTTGCGGTTCACCCCCATTCTGCCTCCTGTATAACCTGTGGTGCCTCTGTGTTCAGATTTGAGCACCTCTGTTAGGGGTTATCATTTGGTACAAAAATGTTTTTGACCTCCACAAGTCTGGTTCACCCTTGGGAGCAATTTCCAAACGCTTGAAGGTACCACGCTCATCTGTACAAACAATATTAAGCAAGTATAATGTTGTGGGGGTACTTTGCTGCAGGAGGGACTGGTGCACTTCAGAAAATAGATGGCATCATGAGGAATGAAAATTATGTGGATATATTGAAGCAACATCTCAAGTCAGGAAGTTAAAGCTTGATTGCAAATGGGTCTTCCAAATGGAAAATGACCCCAAGCATACTTCCAAAGTTGTGCAAAATGGCTTAAGGACAACAAAGTTAAGGTATTGGAGTGGCCATCACAAAGCCCTGACCTCAATCCTATAGAAAAATTGTGGGCAGAACTGAAAAAGCGTGTGCGAGCAAGGAGGCCTACAAACCTGACTCAGTTATGCCAGCTCTGTCAGGAGAAATGGGCCAAAATTCACCCAACTTATTGTGGGAAGCTTGTGGAAGGCTACCCAAAACGTTTGACCCAAGTTAATTAAAGAATTTAAAGGCAATGCTACCAAATACTAATAGAGTGTATGTAAACTTCTGACCAACTGGGAATGTGATGAAAGAAAAAAAGAATGAAAGAAATTATTCTCTCTACTATTATCCTGACATTTCACATTCTTAAAATAAAGTGGTGATCCTAACTGACCTAAGACTGGGATTTCTTACTAGGATTAAATGTCAGGAATTGTGAAAAACTGAGTTTAAATGTATTTGGCTAAGGTGTATGTAAACCTCCGACTTCAACTGTATGTGGTTTGTTAATAGTATCCTTCTACAGTGCTATATGGGGTGTTGATTAGATTCCGGCTACAGTGCTATATGGGTTGGTAATTAGATCCCTGTTATACGGGTTGGTAATTAGATTCCTGCTACCGTGCTATATGGGTTGTTAATTAGATTCCTGCTATACGGGTTGTTATATTGATTCCTGCTACAGTGTTATATGGGTTGTTAATTAGATTCCTGCTACAGTGCAATATGGGTTGTTAATTAGATTCATGCTACAGTGCAATATGGGTTGTTAATTAGATTCCTGCTACAGTGCAATATGGGTTGTTAATTAGATTCCTGCTATACGGGTTGTTATTTAGATTCCTGCTACAGGGCTTTATGAGTTGTAAATTAGATTCCTGCCATATGGGTTGTTAATTAGATTCCTGCTACAGTGCTATATGGGTTGGTAAATATAATTCTACTACAGTGTTATATGGGTTGTAAATTATATTCCTCCAATATGGGTTGTTAATTAGATTCCTGCTATATGGGTTGTTAATTAGATTCCTGCTACAGTGCAATATATGAGTTGTTAATTAGATTCCTCCAATATGGGTTGTTAATTATATTCCTGCTATATGGGTTGTTAATTAGATTCCTGATACAGTGTTATATGGGTTGTTAATTAGCTTCCAGCCACAAGGCTATATGGGTTGTTAATTAGATTCCTCCCATATAGGTTGTTAATTAGATTCCTGCTACAGTGCAATATATGAGTTGTTAATTAGATTCCTCCAATATGGGTTGTTAATTATATTCCTGCTATATGGGTTGTTAATTAGATTCCTGATACAGTGTTATATGGGTTGATAATTGGCTTCCTGCTACAGTGTTAAATGGGTTGTTAATTAGATTCATGCTATACGGGTGGTAATTAGATTCCTGCTACAGTGCTATATGGGTTGTTAATTAGATTCCTGCAAAAACGGGTTGTTAAATAGATTCCTGCTACAGTGCTATACGGGTGGTAATTAGATTCCTCCTACAGTGCTATACGGGTTGTTAATTAGATTCCTGCTATACGGGTGGTAATTAGATTCCTGCTACAGTGTTATATGGGTTGTTAATTATATTCCTGCTACAGTGCTATATGGGTTGTTAATTAGATTCCTGTTACAGTGCAATATTGGTTGTTATTTAGATTCCTGCAAAAACGGGTTGTTAAATAGATTCCTGCTACAGTGCAATATGGGTTGTTAATTAGATTCCTGCTATTCGGGTGGTAATTAGATTCCTGCTACAGTGTTATATGGGTTGTTAATTAGATTCCTGCTACAGTGCTATATGGGTTGTAAATTAGATTCATGCTACAGTGATATATGGGTTGTTAATTAGATTCCTGCAAAAACGGGTTGTTAATTAGATTCCTGCAAAAACGTGTTGTTAATTCGTTTCCTGTTACAGTGCTATATGGGTTGTTAATTAGATTCCTGCTATATGGGTTGTAAATTAGATTCATGCTACAGTGATATATGGGTTGTTAACTACATTCTCGCTACAGTGTTATACGGGTTGTTAATAAGATTACCGCTACAGTGCTATATTGCTTGTTAATTAGATTCCTGTATAATGGGTTGTTAATTAGATTCCCGCCACAGTGCTATATGGGTTGTTAATTCGATTCCATTTACAGTGCCATATGGGTTGTTAATTAGCTACCTGCTACAGTGTTATATGGTTTGTTAATTAGATTCATGCTATACTGGTTGTTAAAACAGATTCCTGCTACAGTGCAATCTGGGATGGTAATTAGATTCCTGGTACAGTGCTATATGGGTTGTTAACTACATTCTCGCATAGTGTTATACGAGTTGTTAATTAGATTACCGCCACAGTGGTTGTTAATTAGATTCCTGCCACAGTGCTATATGGGTTGTTAATTAGATTCCTGCTTTACGGGTTGTTAATTAGATTCCTGCTATATGGGTTGTTAATTAGATTCCTGCTACAGTGCTATATGGATTTTTAATTAGATTCCTGCTATACGGGTTGTTTAATTAGATTCATGCTACAGTACAATATGGGTTGTTAATTAGATTCCCGCCACAGTGTTATATGGGTTGCTAATTAGCTTCCTGCTACAGTGTTATATGGGTTGTTAATTAGATTCCTGTTACAGTGCAATATGGGTTGTTAATTAGATTCCTGCTACAGTGCTATATGGGTTGTTAATTAGATTCCTGCTATACGGGTTGTTAATTAGATTCCTGCTACAGTGATATATGGGTTGTTAATTAGATTCCTGCTACAGTGTTATATGGGTTGTTAATTAGATTCCTGCTACAGTGCAATATGGGTTGTTAATTCGATTCGTTCCGACATTTCTTGATTGACATTTCTTCTATTTTATAAATGTTTTTATTATTTTTGGGCATGTTTGACATTTCACTGCATCGTTAAAAGCTAGTAATGTAAGAATTTCACTGCACCTGCAATAACATCTGTTAAACTGTGTACGCGACCCATGAACCCTGATTGTGGAAACATTTATTAGGACACAAAGTGTTCAAATGTTATTTTAAAACAATACATATACATAAATGAAAGGATAAGACAGAAAACAAAACGTGTCCTGAATTGAACATGTTACCATGGCTGAAATATAAGTGATTATCAACAGTCATAACCATCACAGCTACCAGCAGGGTTCCCTGTCTTCGTTAGAACACTAAAGTGCTGTGGCCACAATTATACTGTATGCTACACAGTTCATTGGCTTTGGTGTCTTTAAGAAACATACAATAACTAGGCACATAGTCAGAGTGTACGAGGTTTGAACTTTGAGCTGTCTTCCTAGATCCAGACTGAAGCCAAATCCCTGGACTACAAAGCATGCTCATTGGAGAATCTCCATTGAAAGTGCTTTTCTAGTTCAAGATGATGCTTAATCTGGGTTCAGGAAACTGGCCCTATGAGATTGACACCATACATGAGGTTTAAATGGTACATCCAAGTTTAACCATGCAAGTCAAGCCCTGTATTTACATGGGTTAGCAGTACATCCATTTAACCTTTATTTAACTAGGCAAATCAATTAAAAACAAATTCGTATTTACAATGACGGCCTACCGGGGAACAGTGGGTTAACTGCCTTGTTCACGGGCAGAACAACATATTTTTACCTTTTCAGCTCGGGGATTCAATCCAGCATCCTTTTGGTTACTAGTCCAACACTCTAACCACTGTGCTACCTTGCACCCCGAAGAAAAGCTTCATTGTTTAAAAATTGCCTTTTTGTCTTTGAGCAGATTGCTATGTCTCATTTTCGATTAATTGCAAATTATACTTTGAAAGAGCTGGCTACAATTTCATCCCCCTGGAAAGATAGAACAAATACTATGGCTGAACTCAAATGTGCTGGTTGATAAAATATTGCTGAACCCATATATTTATGGGAAATATGTTTGAAAAGGGTATTTTGTTCTTAAATTATATTGTAAATTGGAATTGTGGAGTTATGTCTTTCATGGAGTTATCAGAATTGTACAGGAATCCAAGATTACAGCATTGATTACAGCATTATCAGGTAGGTGGCAGTGGGAGAAGGTAGAGAGGATCAATACTGGAGGAGCAATAAAAATAGCATAAATAGGAAAGTATACCAGTTTCATTTGAGGACCAGGATGTTGACAGCTGTGCCATAGAGATTGCTAAATAGTCGGGAAGAGATTTTTGATGAACGGATTCCATGGTATGAGTTGATATATAAAACAACGCAAGATTCAAATCTTCGTGCTTTTCAGCTAAAATTATTGAATATAATTCATGCCACCAACAAAATGTTGAATATTTGGGGCATAAAATCATCGAAGCTTTGCAGATTTTGTTGTGAGGATACAGAATCAATAGACCATTTATTTTGGTATTGCCCTCAGGTAGCCTGTTTCTGGTCTCAGGTTCAGGAAATGCTGTAAATTGACCCTAGAAATAGTACTGTTAGGAGATCTGGAGAGACCGGGTCAGTCAATTACTAATATACTAATACTCTTAGTAAAAGTATTTATCTTCAACTCGCAATCTGTGGATTCTATTCGATTAGAGAGATTGACTGTCACGTTCCTGACCTGTTTTCTGTTGTTTTGTATGTGTGTGATGGTCAGGGCGTGAGTTTTGGGTGGGCATTCTATGTTGTGTGTTTCTATGTTGGTTTAGGGTTGCCTGGTATGGCTCTTAATTAGAGGCAGGTGTTTTGCGTTCCTCTAATTAAGAGTCATATTTAGGTAGGTTGTTTCACTGTGTTCGTTGTGGGTGGTTGTTACCTGTCTCTGTGTTTGTGTTCTGCACCAGATAGGTCTGTATCGGTTTTGCACGTTTGTTATTTTGTAAGTTGTTTGTAGTGTTCACTTGTTCTTATAATTAAACATGTTGAGCACTGGCTACGCTGCATTTTGGTCCTCTCCTTCACCCCAGGAAGAAAACCTTTACAGAACCACCCACCAAACCAGGACCAAGCAGCGTAGCAACGGGGAGCAGCAGCGGCCCAGTACACAGGACTACTGGACACAGGAGGAATGGTCTTGGGAGATCATGGACGGAAAAGGACCCTGGGGAAGGGTTGGAGAGAATCGCCGCTCTCGGGAGGTGAAGGAGGCAGCCACAGCCCAGGAGCGGTGGATTGAGGAGGCAGCACGTAAGAAGCCCGAGAGGCTCACCCAAAAATTTCGTGGGGGGGGGGGCTAAAGGGGAGTGTGGCGAAGCCGGGTTGGATACCTGAGCCAACTCCCCGGGCTTGCCGTGGAGTGAGAGAGCGTCGTACTGGTCAGACACCGTGTTATGCGGTAAAGCGCACGGTGTCCCCAGTACGCGTGCTTAGCCCAGTGCGGGCTATTCCACCTTGCCGCACTGGGAGGGCTAGGTTGGGCATCGAGCCGAGTGCCATGAAGCCGGCCCAACGTATCTGGTCTCCAGTACGTCTCCTCGGGCCGGCGTACATGGCACCAGCCTTACAGGTGGTGTCCCCGGTTCGCCTGCATAGCCCAGTGCGGGCTATTCCACCTCGCCGCACTGGCAGGGCTACGGGGACCATTCAACCTGGTAAGGTTGGGGAGGCTCGGTGCTCAAGAGCACGTGTCCTCCTTCACGGTCCGGTATATCCGGCGCCACCTTCCCACCCCAGCTCAGTACCACCAGTGCCTACACCACGCACCAGGCTTCCAGTGCATCTCCAGAGCCCTGTTCCTCCTCCACGCACTCTCCCTATGGTGCGTGTCTCCAGCCCAGTGCCTCCAGTTCCGGCACCACGCACCAAGCCTCCTGTGCGTCTCCAGAGCCCTGTACGCACTGTTCCTTCTCCCCGCACTCGCCCTGAGGTGCGTGCCCTCAGCCCGGTACCTCCAGTTCCGGTACCACGCACCAGGCCTACAGTGCGTCTCAGCCGGCCAGAGTCTGCCGTCTGCCCAGCGGCGCCTGAACTGCCCGTCTGCCCAGCGGCGCCTGAACTGCCCGTCTGCCCAGCGGCGCCTGAACTGCCCGTCTGCCCAGCGGCGCCTGAACTGCCCGTCTGCCCAGCGGCGCCTGAACTGCCCGTCTGCCCAGCGGCGTCTGAACTGCCCGTCTGCCCTACGCCGTCTGAACTGTCCGTCTGCCATGAGCCTGCAAAGCCGCCCGTCTGCCATGAGCCTGCAAAGCCGCCCGTCTGCCATGAGCCTACAGAGCCGTCCGCCAGACAGGAGCCGCTAGAGCCGTCCGCCAGACAGGAGCCGCTAGAGCCTTCCGTCAGCCCGGACCTGCCAGAGTCCCTCAGCCCGGACCTGCCAGAGTCCCTCAGCCCGGACCTGCCAGAGTCCCTCAGCCCGGACCTGCCAGAGTCCCTCAGCCCGGACCTGCCAGAGTCCCTCAGCCAGGACCTGCCAGAGTCCCTCAGCCAGGACCTGCCAGAGTCCCTCAGCCAGGACCTGCCAGAGTCCCTCAGCCAGGACCTGCCAGAGTCCCTCAGCCAGGACCTGCCAGAGTCCCTCAGCCAGGACCTGCCGCCCCTTATCCCGGTGCTGCCCCTTATCCCGGTGCTGCCCCTTCATTTAGGTGGTTTTAGTTGGAGGGTGGTCATTGGGAGGGGGATACAGAAGCGGGGAGTGACTATGGTGGTGTGGGGACAGCGTCCGGAGCCTGAGCCACCACCGTGGTCAGATGCCCACCCAGACCCTCCCCTGGACTTTGTGCTGGTGCGCCCGGCGTTCGCACCTTGAGGGGGGTGTTCTGTCACGTTCCTGACCTGTTTTCTGTTGTTTTGTATGTGTGTGATGGTCAGGGCGTGAGTTTTGGGTGGGCATTCTATGTTGTGTGTTTCTATGTTGGTTTAGGGTTGCCTGGTATGGCTCTTAATTAGAGGCAGGTGTTTTGCGTTCCTCTAATTAAGAGTCATATTTAGGTAGGTTGTTTCACTGTGTTCGTTGTGGGTGGTTGTTACCTGTCTCTGTGTTTGTGTTCTGCACCAGATAGGTCTGTATCGGTTTTGCACGTTTGTTATTTTGTAAGTTGTTTGTAGTGTTCACTTGTTCTTATAATTAAACATGTTGAGCACTGGCTACGCTGCATTTTGGTCCTCTCCTTCACCCCAGGAAGAAAACCTTTACATTGACATTGTACGTTAAACATCACAGTTGAAAATATGTTGCGTAGAAATCTAAAGAGGCCAGCAGAGATAGATGGGATGGGCTGAGGTTTGGGATGTGGAATTGGAGACAAGTGGGAGTGGAGTTGCTGGACAGGAGATAGAATGATGGATAAAGATAAAGTATAACAAATAAAGTCTAAATAAAATGTAATAAAAAGTATGTTTGAATGACACAGTGTTTTTACAGCTAATGCCGGTTTGCCTGAGGCTGATGCCGTGCAGGTGTTTGTACACATGCATATACACATACTCTCATTCAAATACACACATACACGGACACACACATACATGTAATAGTGCCAGACATGCACACAAACATATTCAGCTGTTCTGATTTTAGTTGTCCTTGATGTCCTTAGATTTTTTTTGCATTGTTGTTTTCTTTTGTCTTTTTTCTCATGTGTTCATTTTCTTGGTTGTTGGTTCATTGGGGGGAATGGAATACATTTTCTATTCATAATTTTTTTTTTGGGGGGGGGGGCGGGGGTGACTCCCCTTGGATGGTTGAGGGACAGTTATGGGGATTTTGGAGGGTGGGCGTCCCCGTTTTTTTTTTGGGGGGGGGGGCTTTTGGGAGATCTGTCGACGTTCCCTTAAGCAGGGCGTTGACCCTGGATGCTTCTGTGTGTCGCTCTGAATGAGAGTCTGTTGGATGACTGGTGTGGTGGAGTTGTTGAGCATCTTCACTGCAAGTATATTGTATGTTTTGGATATTCAATCAAATTAAAATAAAATTAAAATAATAATAAACTATCGTTGTCCTATTCCCCCTCAGGAGACTGAAAAAATTTGGCATGGGTCCTCAGATCCTCCAAAAGTTCTACAGCAGCACCATCGAGAGCATCCTGACTGATTGCATCAATGCCTGGTATGGCAACTATTCGGCATTCAAAGAAAGGCACTACAGAGGGTCGTGTGTCTGGCCCAGTACATCACTGTATGATGCCTCCTGCCATCCAGGACCTCTATACCAGGCAGTGTCAGAGGACGGCCTTAAAAATTGTGAAAGACTCAAGCCACCGTAGTCATAGACTGTTCTCTCTGCTACCGCACTGCAAACGGTAACGGAGTGCTAAGTCTAGGTCCAAAATGCTTCTTAACAGCTTCTACCCCCAACCCATAAGACTCCTGAACAATTAATCAAATAGCTACCAAGACTATTTGCATTGCCCCCGCTCTTTTACGATGCTGCTACTCTCTGGTTATTGTCTATGCATAGTCACTTTATCTCTACCTACATGTACATATTACCTCGACTAACCTGTGCCCCTGCACAGTGACTCTGTACCGGTACTCCCTGTATATATGGGGCTACCGAGTGGCACAGTGGTCTAAGGCACTGCATTTCAGTTCTAGAGGCATCACTACAGACCCTGGATCGATTCCAGGCTGTATCACAACCGGCCGTGATTGGGAGTCCCATAGGGCGGTGCACAATTGGCCCAGCGTCGTCCGGGTTAGAGTTTGGCCGGGGTAGGCCGTCGTTGTAAATTTGTTCTTTTGAATTTGTTCTCAACTGACTTACCTATTTAAATATTTGCTGTTATTTTACTGCTGCTCTTTAACAATTTTTCTTAAAACTGCACGTTGTTGGTTAAGTGCTTGTAAGTAAGAATACACCTGTAGTATTTGGCGCATGTGAAGAATAACATTTTATTTTATTTAGTCCAAGTCCGACAAAACTAGAGCCTGTAGGACCTGCCTTGTTGATAGTGCTGTTAAAACGTCTTATGGCTGCAATCCCGTTAACGGGATGATATGACAACAGCCAGTGAAAGTGCAGGGCGCCAAATTCAAACAACAGAAATGTCATAATTAAAATTCCTCAAACATACATGTATCTTATATCATTTTAATTCTAGTTCCTCCCAATCCCGGATCCGGGAGCACCCCCCACAGTAAAAAAAGCTGACTAGCATAGCCTAGCATAGCGTCACAAGTAAATACTAGCATCTAAATATCATTAAATCACAAGTCCAAGACACCAGATGAAAGATACAGATCTTGTGAATCCAGCCATCATTTCTGATTTTTAAAATGTTTTACAGGGAAGACACAATATGTAAATCTATTAGCTAACCACGTTAGCAAAAGACACCACTTTTTTTACTCCACCACTTTTTTACTCCATCAGTAGCTATCACTAATTCGACTAAATAAAGATATATATAGCCACTAACCAAGAAACAACTTCATAAGATGACAGTCTGATAACATATTTATGGTATAGCATATGTTTTTTTAGAAAAATGTGCATTTTTCAGGTATAAATCACAGTTCTACATTGCAGCCACTATCACAAAACTCACCAAAGCGACTAGAATAACTACAGAGAGCAACGTGTATTACCTAATTACTCATCATAAAACATTTCATAAAAATACACAGCTTACAGCAATTGAAAGACACAGATCTTGTGAATCCAGACAATATTTCAGATTTTCTAAGTGTTTTACAGCGAAAACACAATATATCGTTATATTAGCATACCACATGAGCTAACATCACCCCAGCATTGATTCAAGGCAAAAAGCGCGATAACGTTATCACCACCAAAATATATTAATTTTTTCACTAACCTTCTCAGAATTCTTCAGATGACAGTCCTGTAACATCATATTACACAATGCATATAGAGTTTGTTCGAAAATGTGCATATTTAGCATCACAAATCGTGGTTATGCAATGTAATCTGTCAAAACATGGCATGCATTCTGGCCGGCGCCATCTTGGAAAGGCACCTAAGTTTACGATTATTTATCGATTAGATTGACAAAAAAAATACAGGTTGGACAGCTAATGAAAGATGCATTAGTTATTAACCTCTAACGAGCCTCTACCCCGGGTCCGGGATCACCCCTCACCCCCCCACACACTGATTAGCATAGCTAGCATAGCTTCACAAGTAGATAGTAGCATCTAAATATCATTAAATCACAAGTCCAAGACACCAGATGAAAGATACAGATCTTGTGAATAAAGCCACCATTTCAGATTTTTAAAATGTTTTACAGGGAAGACAAAATATGTAAATCTATTAGGTAAACACGTTAGCAAAATACACCACTTTTCTAACTCCATCAGTTTCTTACTACTTCAGGTGCTATCACCAATTCGGCTAAACTAAGATATTGATAGCCACTAACAAAGAAAAAACCTCTTCAGATGACAGTCTGATAACATATTTATGGTATAGGATAGGTTTTGTTAGAAAAAAGTGCATATTTCAGGTAGAAATCACAGTTTACAATTGCACCTACCATCACAAGACGACTAGAATTACTATAGAGAGCAACGTGTATGACCAATTTACTCTTAATAAAACATTTCATAAGAATAGACAAAGCATAGCAATGGAAAGACCCAGATCTTGTGATTCCAGACAATATTTCAGATTTTCTAAGCGTTTTACAGCGAAAACACAATAAATCGATAAGTTAGCATACCACATGTGAAAACGTTACCAGAGCATCGATTCCAGCCAAAGAGCGCTATAACGTAATCACCGCCAAAATATATTAATTTTTTCACTAACCTTCTCAGAATTCTTCCGATGACACTCCTGTAACATCATTTTACAACATACATATACAGTTTGTTCGAAAAGGTGCATATTTAGCCATACAAAACCGTGGTTACACAATAAAAATACTAGGAAATCAAGCCTCAATATGTCTGACGTCATCTATCAGAGTGATCTAGTTTAATTGAAAGCTAATCATATACTTGACTAAAAAATACAGGGTTGACAGGAATCGAAAGACAAATTAGTTCTTAATGCAACCGCTGACTTACATTTTTAAAATTATCCTTACTTTTCAATACAGGGTTCGCCAAGTGACGCGATAACAAACAAAATGGCGAAATATGCGTTTAAAATATTTCGACAGAACAACGATTTATCATATTAAATATTGCTTACTTTGAGCTGTTCTTCCATCAGATTCTTGGGCAATGTATCCTTTCTATGTTGTAATCTTCTTTTGGTCGATAGATGTCCTCTGTCCTTCGAAATATCCACTAACGATCGAACGGGACCACAAAACGTGTCCAAAGTTTCAGAGTGCACAACAAAGAAATTCCTCAAAATCGCACTAAACGGATATAAATTGCTATAAAACGGTTCAAATTAACTACATTATGATGTTTTTAACAACTATAACGACTAAAAACATGACCGGAGAAATATTACTCTCTAAACAACGATTTGGAAGGAGGCAGGTCTGATGCCCATCTTGCGCACGACACATGCAGGAAGAGAGCGGTACTTCTACGTTTTCGTGTTTTATAGTGGCTGTGATTGTGCAATAGACTCCATTCAAAACGTGATGACGTACAGACACCCAGAGGAAGACGTAGGCAGTGTCGGTTTCTTCATAGCATTCACTGTCGCCTTAAAAACAGACTCCAGATCAGGGGTAAAAATTTCTGAAATCTGACCCCTGTCATGAAAAGTGCTGTAGATATTGTTCTGTACCACTCAGAGACAAAATTCCAACGGCTATAGAAACTAGAAAGTGTTTTCTATCCAATAATAACAATAATATGCATATTGTACGATCAAGAATTTAGCACGAGGCAGTTTAATTTGGAGACCCAAATATGCTAATGCGGAACAGCACCCCCTATAGTTCCAAGAAGTTAATGCAACCGCTGAGTTACATTTTTAAAATTAACGTTACTAGACATACAGTGTGCGTTACAGCCAGACTAGTGCCGCAACAATGGCCGACAAATGCGTTTACATTTTTCCACATAAATACGGAATAAAATCATAAATAGCTCTTACTTTTGGACGAGCTTCCATCAGTATCTTGGGCAAGGTGTCCTTTGTCCAAAAGAATCGTTGCTTTGTTGTAAAACGTACTCTTCAACTTCGGAACTATCAGCTAACAATAGCTACGTGGCACACACATGTCCAAATCCTCAAAGCGCAATACTACGAAAATTCCGAAAATAGCAATATACTCGCATAAACTGATATAAATCGGTTTAAAATAACTTCGTTATGATGTTTCTAACACCTATATCGAATTAAATCACAGACGGATATATCTTAGCCCGATAACGAGAGCTTTTGAGCATGCCATTCTGATGTCCTCTCTTGCGCCTTGACGAGCGTCCAAAAGAACGTACATGTCACTCCATGGCGTTTTATAAACTCTGAGAAATACGTAGAGACTCCATTCCACTTCTCATTGGTTACTGACATCCAGGGGAAGGCGGGTGCAGTTCATTTCGATCCATAGGGCACACACAGAGCTTTAAACTGATCTGAGAACAGAGACTATTTTTCTGACCTTCGCATGTCCTGTCATGATTTTCGCTGTAGAAAGAGTTCTGGTTCACCCACAGACATAATTCAAACGGTTTTAGAAACTAGAGATTGTTTTCTATCCAATAGTAATAATAATATGCATATTGTACGAGCAAGAATTGAGTATGAGGCAGTTTAATTTGGAGACGATATTTTCCAAAGTGGAAACAGCACCCCCTGTATTGAGAAAAGGTTAAAGGTAATGTTGTTGGTAATCCCACCACAGTGAAATCACCGATTTCAAATAGACCTTTCAGCGAAAGCACTACAAACGATTATGTTTGGTCACCACCAACTCACAGAAAAATTCAGCCATTTTTCCAGCCAAAGAGAGGAGTCACAAAAAGCACAAATAGAGATAAAATTAATCACTAACCTTTGATGATATTCATCAGATGACACTCATAGGACTTCATGTTACACAATACATATATGTCTTGTTCGATTAAGTTTATATTTATATCCAAAAACCTCAGTTTACATTGGTGCCATGTTCAGAAATGCCTCCAACATATCCGGAGAAATTGCAGAGAGCCACGTCAAATAACATAAATACTCATCATAAACTTTGATGAAAGATACATGTTTTACATAGAATTAAAGATACACTTGTTCTTAATGCAACCACTGTGTCAGATTTCAAAAAGCTTTATGGCAAAACACAATATTCAATCATTTGAAAACAGCGTTCAGCCACAAAAGCAAGCCATACAGTTACCTGCCAAATTGTGCAGTCAACAAAACTCATAAAAAGCATTATAAATCTTCACTTACCTTTGCTGACCTTCGTCGGAATGCACTCCCTGGACTCCCACTTCCACAATAAATGTTTGTTTGGTTCAGTAATTTCCATCATTTGTGTCCAAATAGCTATTTTCATTAGCGTGTTTGGTAAACAAATCAAAACTCACGAAGCGCGTTCGCTGACGAAATGTCCAAAAGTTCCATAGAAAAGTAGAAACATTCAATCTTTAGAATGTTTTAAACATAAATCTTGAATAACTTTCCAACCGGAGAATTACATTGACTTCAGATGAGCGATGGAACAGAGCTCCCTCTCATGTGAACGCGCACGGTCAAAGCATGGTCAGGTCATGGCAGACCTGACTAATTCCTTTCTCATTTGGCCCCCCTTCACAGTAGGCATCAGACAAGGTTCTGTTTTCAATAGGATCTTGTTTGAAAATCAACCAGCCCCATTTCCCATTTGGATTTCTTCTCGATGTTTCTTCTCAGGTTTTTGCCTGCCATATGAGTTCTGTTATACTCAGACATAATTCAAACAGTTTTAGAAACTTCAGAGTGTTTTCTATCCAATACTAATAGTAATATGCATATATTAGCAACTATGACTGAGGAGTAGGCCGTTTACTCTGGGCACCTCTGTGCAACTTTCATCCAAGCTACTCAATACTGCCCCTGCAGGCATAAGAAGTTTAGAAAGCAGAGTATCGCTTTATTATGGACAGACTTCTCCCCATCTTAGCTACTGTTGTATCAAGATATTTTGAACATGTTGATACGTTTTTAACATGTTTTGACCATGACAGTTCACAATCCAGGGTTACTCCAAGCAGTTTAGTTACCTCAACTTGTTCAATTTCCACATTATTCATTACAAGATTTAGTTGAGGGTTTAGTGAATGATTTGTCCCAATACAATCCTTTTAGTTTTTGAAATATTTAGGACTAACTTATTCCTTGCCACCCAATCTGTAACGAACTGCAGCTCTTTGTTATTAAGTGTTGCAGTCATTACAGTTGATGTAGTAGCTAAGATGTATATGGTTGAGTTATTCGTATACATAGACACACTGGCTTTACTGAAAGCCAGTGGCAATTCATTAGTAAATATTGAAAAAAGAAATGTGCTTAGACAGCTGCAGCAGACTATGATCGATAATGTCAAAAGCTGCACTGAAGTCTAACAAAACTGCCCCCACAATCGTTTTATCAGTGCTGTGCTTGTTGTATAGGGAAGGTATCACCTTCCCTATAACCGTGCTGAAAATCTGTTGTCAATTTGTTTACTGTAAATAGCATTGTATCTGGTCAAACACACATATTTCCAAAAGTTGACTAAGGGTTGGCAACAGGCTGATTGGTTGGATATTTGAGCCAGTAAAGAGGGCTTGACTATTTTTAGTTAGGGGAATTACTTTGGCTTCCCTCCAGGCCTGAGGGTATACACTTTCTAGTAGGCTTAAATTTAAGATGGCAAACAGAAGTGGCAATATTGTCCGCTATCATCCTCAGTAATTTTCCATCCAAGTTGTCTGACCCCGGTGGCTTGTCATTGCCACGTCTTCCACACTCACTTTACGGAATTCAAAATTGCTCAGATAAGCTAAATACTTTCTTCACCTGCTTTGAGGGTCACACACACCCTAGACCCCCCCCCACCTACAGCTCAACAACTCCAAGCTCATCACTAAGCTCGGGCCCTGGGTCTGAACCCCAGAATCCTCAGTGGGAGTCACATCTGTCATGAAAAGCATCTTTGTTCAATGAGACACTGATACAGAGAGAAAATGTCTGTTCAAAGACATACATTATAAGCATCACACATTCATTATTATCATTGCATGGTGGCTTCGATCGAGAAGTCCTGGGGGACGTTACCGTATGGCACAGAGGTGGTAAGAGATGGACCAAGGTTACCATTTTGAGGAAGAGAATGGAAGAAGGACAGAGTAGGAGGGGAGGAAGATGAGGAGAAGGGGGGGACTAACAATAGTTGGAAAGGCTTGATGATGACAGGCTTCTAAGTCTACACCTTCCCTATTACAGGTTCTCTCTCTCTCTCTCTCTCCAGCTGTGCTGGAACAAAAGCCTGTATGGTATGTGACAGAGACTGCCCTGAGAAAGAGAAGAGGAGTCTCGCATGGAAAACTGAAATAGAATGTAAACGTCACACTGATTGGTTGAGTTCAGATTCCTTTGAAAATACATAAGTCATGTGTTGCTTATCTCACTTTCATTTTGAGTTAGATGTTAGCAGAGTGTAAAAGTAAAGGATGTCACGCTGCTTAGCGAGTACCACTGTCTCCTGATTCGGTTTGCCCCTCCACCATCCAACCAGGTGGAACTCTGCTTACATCCAATCAGTCAGGGCCGACAACTACATAGTGAACTTCTCGTCTTTGCATTAAAAACACATCTATTTGACCCCTTCGTCTCAACCAGGTAAGACACATTATTATTATTATTTTAGTTAATTTGTGTCGTTGATTTTGAACGTTTGTAAGGATGAGTCATCAAACCAGTGAGGAGCTACAAGCTAGCGAGGTGGGGGGGGTTTCCACAGAAAAAAATATAAAAGACACCAGCGGTCTGGTGACAGAACACGACCTACTGGGGAATAGGGAGTCATTTAGGAAGCATCCACTG
Organism: Salvelinus alpinus; assembly: GCF_045679555.1. Classification (NCBI taxonomy): domain Eukaryota; kingdom Metazoa; phylum Chordata; class Actinopteri; order Salmoniformes; family Salmonidae; genus Salvelinus; species Salvelinus alpinus. Next base: position 42,798,717 of record NC_092111.1, on the reverse strand, counting down.
TCTCAGTGTGAATGTAGGGCATGGTCATACATGTAGGAAACGATAGGCAATTACAACACATAAATCTCTGACTGTATCTGGCACGCGTAGCAATAACACACACACAGACACACACACACAGAAAAAAAACTGTTCAGCCCTTAAAGCTGCTGTAAATAGTTTGTTGACTCATGGGCCAACAGATGTGTGGCTTGGTGTAGTAACAGAGGTATGAGAGAGAGCTAGCTAGCTCAACCAGTAGGACAGACACAGATATACAGTAAGGGCTATGTGTGAACAATAAGGACGTACTTCCATGCAGACAGACACACATATAGAGTTGGAGTCGGAAGTTTACATACACTTGGAGTCATTCAAACTCGTTTTTCAATCACTCCACAAATTTCTTGTTAACCTGTCTGGCTCTCGCGTTCCGCCAGCGGAACTCCTCCCACATTCCACTGAAAAGGCAGAGCGCGAAATTCAAAAGATATTTTTTAGAAATATTTAACTTTCACACATTAACAAGTCCAATACAGCAAATGAAAGATACACATCTTGTGAATCCAGTCAACATGTCCGATTTTTTAAATGTTTTACAGCGAAAACACCACATATATTTATGTTAGCTCACCACCAAATACAAAAAAGGACAGACATTTTTCACAGCACAGGTAGCATGCACAAAGCCAACCTAACTAACCAAGAACCAACCAAACTAACCAAGAAACAACTTCATCAGATGACAGTCTTATAACATGTTATACAATAAATCTATGTTTTGTTCGAAAAATGTGCATATTTGAGCTATAAATCAGTTTTACATTGCAGCTACAATCAGAAATTGCACCGAAAGCAGCCAGAATAATTATAGAGACCAACGTCAAATACCTAAATACTCATCATAAAACATTTCTGAAAAATACACAGCATACAGCAAATGAAAGACAGGCATCTTGTGAATCCAGCCAATATTTCCGATTTCTTAAGTGTTTTACAGCGAAAACACAATATAGCGTTATATTAGCTTACCACAATAGCCAGAAACACAAGCCATTTACCCGCAGCAAAAGTTAGCGATCGTAACAAACCAGCAAAAGATATATAATTTTTGACTAACCTTGATAAGCTTCATCAGATGACAGTCCTATAACATCAGGTTATACATACACTTATGTTTTGTTCGAAAATGTGCATATTTAGAGCTGAAATCAGTGGTTATACATTCTGCTATACATCTTTTTCCCACAACGTCCGGATATTTTTCTGACACCCACATATTCTGACCAAATAACTATTCATAAACATTACAAAAAAATACATGTTGTATAGGAAATGATAGATACATTAGTTCTTAATGAAATCGCCGTGTTAGAATTCTAAAAATAACTTCATTACCACATCCAGCTTACGTTACAACGAGAGAGAGCCCAAATCTGGGCGCAAAATAATTGTCAACATATTCCGACAGATATATGAAATATCATCATAAAATTGTTCCTACTTTTGGTGATCTTCCATCAGAATGTTGTACAAGGGTGTCCTTTGTCCAGAACAATCGTTGTTTGGTTTTAGGACAGCCTTCTTCCCTCTCGAATTAGCAAGCTAACTAGCCAAGTGGCGCGTAGCTCTCCATCTTCACTATACCCAGAGAACGCAAGACGCCTAAACTCCCGAAAATATTTCAATAATCTGATGAAACTATATTGAAAAAACATACTTTACGATGATATGTTCACATTTATCAAATAAAATCAAAGCCGGAGATATAACACGTCTATAACGATTGCTTTTCGGAAGCCATTACCGGTGACCTCTATGCGCTTCCTGGACAGAGGTATTCTGGGGTCACGTCATGCCAAGAGCTTATATTCGACCTCAGACCAAGATAAACACTCAATTTCTTCTCTCACTGCCTCTTGACATCTAGTGGAAGGTGTATGACGTGCATGTATACTAATACGTATCATGCCCATTTATAGGCAGGCCCTAAAACAGAGCATCGTTTTCAGACTTTCCACTTCCTGGTCAGGAAGTTTGCTGCCAAATGAGTTCTGTTTTACTCACAGATATAATTCAAACGATTTTAGAAACTAGAGAGTGTTTTCTATCCAATAGTAATAATAATATGCATATTGTACGAGCAAGAATTGAGTACGAGGCCGTTTAAATTGGGCACGATTTTCCCCCAAAGTGAAAACAGCGCACTCTGTCCTCAACAGGTTTTAACAAACTATAGTTTCGGTAAGTCGGTTAGGACTTATGGCCAGTATCAGTATGCCAAAAGTTCCAATATTTCGTACTAATTTGGCCAAAATACGAAGTATACAAGCAGTGGACACTATTTCCGTGCTTTTAGGGCCCATAATGCAATTCTTCAGGAAAAAGAGGTGGCTTCACAGCGTTTTCAGATTTGAGGAAAATGGCAATGTTGAGCAATGTAATAACTTTTCAATAAGTTACCTTACACATTGTTGGCTGACAATTAGCTACGATATCCTTAAGAACCACATAGCATATCATTACAGCAGTATGTGCTGGTATGTTAGCTAGCTACGCTATCCTTATGAACCACATAGCATATCATTACAGCAGTATGTACTGGTATGTTAGCTACGCTGTCCTTACGAACCACATACAGCAGTATGTACCGGTATGTTAGCTAGCTACGCTATCCTTATGAACCACATAGCATATCATTACAGCAGTATGTACCAGGTATGTTAGCTAGCTATGCTATCCTTACGAACCACATAGCATATCATTACAGCAGTATGTACTGGTATGTTAGCTACGCTGTCCTTATGAACCACATAGCATATCATTACAGCAGTATGTACCGGTATGTTAGCTACGCTGTCCTTACGAACCACATAGCATATCATTACAGCAGTATGTACCGTTATGTTAGCTACGCTATCCTTATGAACCACATAGCATATCATTACAGCAGTATGTACCAGTATGTTAGCTACGCTGTCCTTACGAACCACATAGCATATCATTACAGCAGTATGTACCGTTATGTTAGCTAGCTACGCTATCCTTATGAACCACATAGCATATCATTACAGCAGTATGTACCGGTATGTTAGCTAGCTACGCTATCCTTACGAACCACATAGCATATCATTACAGCAGTATGTACCGGTATGTTAGCTAGCTACGCTATCCTTATGAACCACATAGCATATCATTACAGCAGTATGTACCGGTATGTTAGCTACGCTATCCTTATGAATCACATAGCATTACAGCAGTATGTACTGGTATGTTAGCTAGCTACGCTATCCTTACGAACCACATAGCATATCATTACAGCAGTATGTCCCGGTATGTTAGCTACGCTATCTTTATGAACCACATAGCATATCATTACAGCAGTATGTACCGGTATGTTAGCTACGCTATCCTTATGAACCACATAGCATATCATTACAGCAGTATGTACCGGTATGTTAGCTAGCTACGCTATCCTTATGAACCACATAGCATATCATTACACTAGTATGTACCGGTATGTTAGCTACGCTATCCTTATGAACCACATAGCATATCATTACAGCAGTATGTACCGGTATGTTAGCTAGCTATGCTGTCCTTACGAACCACATAGCATATCATTACAGCAGTATATACCGGTATGTTAGCTAGCTACGCTATCCTTAAGGACCACATAGCATATCATTACAGCAGTATGTATCGGTATGTTAGCTACGCTATCCTTATGAACCACATAGCATATCATTACAGCAGTATGTACCGATATGTTAGCTACGCTGTCCTTATGAACCACATACCATATCATTACAGCAGTATGTACCGATATGTTAGCTACGCTATCCTTATTAACAAGGGCACTGCGTTCATCCACCTCTGGCCTGCTCGCCTCCCTGCCTCCCTACCTCTGAGGAAGTACAGTTCCCGCTCAGCCCAGTCAAAACTGTTCGCTGCTCTGGCACCCCAATGGTGGAACAAACTCCCTCACGACGCCAGGTCAGCGGAGTCAATCACCACCTTCCGGAGACACCTGAAACCCCACCTCTTTAAGGAATACCTAGGATAGGATAAAGTAATCCTTCTAATCCCCCCCCCCCCTTAAAAGAGTTAGATGCACTATTGTAAAGTGGTTGTTCCACTGGATATCATAAGGTGAATGCACCAATTTGTAAGTCGCTCTGGATAAGAGCGTCTGCTAAATGACTTAAATGTAAATGTAAATGAACCACATAGCATATCATTACAGCGTATGTACCGGTATGTTAGCTAGCTATCTAACGTTAGTTGGCTACTAATAGATCAAACTTGCCAGTATATTAACTACATTCTAACTAACTACCCAACGTTTATAGACTTGATTATTCCCGTCATTTTTATCTTAGCTAAGTGTTATAGTCGTTGTGCATTCTCAATGGATATTCATAGAGCTGAAAGAATAACTGCTGAATTTACAAACACTAAACACCCGTTGAATATGGCCGGTGTCAGTAAACGTCGGCAAAAAAAGCGTAATTAAATTGTAAAATAGTCAGAGTGAGGTGTTCTCTCATTTGTGTCTGGAAGTAGCTAGCAACTTTAGTTTGGGTGCTTGACTGCCATTGTGAGACCAGAAAGCTCGGGTCAACTCTACTCCTCGGCCTGAGCATCCAGTGTGTGCTTTGAACTCTCCGACAGCGAAACGCTCTGAATTGACGAACGCCCAGAGCGCACTCTGAGCACTCCAGATTGAATTTAAGAACACACGCAAAGTTGTAAAATGTCTAGCTAATAATTTGTAATGCTAGCAAGAGGTTGCATAGCAACAGCATCAACTTCCGGTAGACAGGCGAAGCGCTAGTACGCTCAACTGAAAGGATGAAAGGATACTGTTCGTTTACAGTACTAAAATGAACTAATAGTATGTAGTATATAATCATTAGGTACAGTGGCAAGAAAAAGTATGTGAACCCTTTGGAATTACCTGGTTTCTGCATAAAATGTACATAACATTTTATCTGATCGTCATCTTTGTCACAACAATAGACACACATAGTGTGCTTAAACTAATAACACACAAATTACTGTATTTTTCTTGTCTATATTGAATACATAATTTAAACATTCACAGTGTAAGTTGGAAAAAGTATGTGAACCCCTAGGCTAATTACTTTTCCAAAAGCTAATTGGAGTCATGTGTCAGCTAACCTGGAGTCCAATCAATGAGACGAGATTGGAGATGTTGGTTAGCGCTGCCCTGCCCTATAAAAAAAACATACAAAATTTGAGTTTGCTATTCACAAGAAGCCTGATGTGAACCATGCCTCGAACAAAAGAGATCTCAGAAGACCTAAGAATATTTTTACTTGCATAAGGTGGAAAGTGTTACATAAGTATTTTTTAAAGCCTTGATGTTCATCAGTTCACGGTAGGACAAATTGTCTATAAATGGAGAAAGTTCAGCACTGTTGCTACTCTCCCTAGGAGTGGCTGTCCTGCAAAGATGACTGCAAGAGCACAGCGCAGAATTCTCGATGATGGCTGCAATCCCGTTAACGGGATGATATGACAACAGCCAGTGAAAGTGCAGGGCGTCAAATTCAAACAACAGAAATCTCATAATTAAAATTCCTCAAACATACAGTGGGGAGAATAAGTATTTGATACACTGCCGATTTTGCAGGTTTTCCTACTTACAAAGCATGTAGAGGTCTGTAATTTTTTATCATAGGTACACTTCAACTGTGAGAGACGGAATCTAAAACAAAAATCCAGAAAATCACATTGTATGATTTTTAAGGTATTAATTTGCATTTTATTGCATGACATAAGTATTTGATACATCAGAAAAGCAGAACTTAATATTTGGTACAGAAACCTTTGTTTGAAATTACAGAGATCTATATGTTTCCTGTAGTTCTTGACCATGATTTTTAAGTAATTAATTTGCATTTTATTGCATAAGTAATTGATAACCTACCAAGATTACCATTTTAAAGGTAATCTTGTTGTTAATCCCACCAAAGTGTCCGATTTCAAATAGGCTTTACAGCGAAAGCACCACAAACTATTATGTTAGGTCACCGCAAAATCACAGAAAAACACAGCAATTTTTCAGCCAAAGACAGGAGTCACAAAAAGCAGAATAGAGATAAAATGAATCACTAACCTTTGATGATCTTCATCAGATGACACTCATAGGACTTCATGTAACACAATACATATATGTTTTGTTCGATAAAGTTCAAATTTATATCCAAAAACCTTACATTGCCGCCATGTTCAGAAATGCCTCCAAAATATCCGGAGAAATTGCAGAGAGCCACGTCAAATAACATAAATACTCATCATAAACTTTGAAGAAAGATACATGTTTTACATAGAATTAAAGATACACTTGTTCTTAATGCAACCGCTGTGTCAGATTTCAAAAACACTTTACGGAAAAAGCAAACCATGCAATAATCTGAGACGGCGCTCAGATTTTTTTTTTAATTATCCGCCATGTTGGATTCAACAGAAACCAAAAATAACATTATAAATATTCCCTTACCTTTGATGATCTTCATCAGAATGCACTCCCAGGAATCCTAGTTACACAATAACTGTTTGTTTTGTTCGATAATACTGCCCCTGCAGCCATAAGAAGTTAAGAAGAATCCTAGCTTGCTATCATCGACGGAAAAATGAATTCCCAAGTTTATCAAGACATTTTGCAGGAGAATGTAAGGCTATCTGTCCGCCAATTGAAGCTCAACGGAAGTTGGGTGATGCAACAGGACAACGACCCAAAAAACAGAAGTAAATCAACAACAGAATGGCTTCAGAAGAAAATACACCTAGGTCCAAAATTCCTCCTTTGATGAAGATCATTCATCAGTCAAAATGTTAAGACCTATTTATGCAGAAGTCCAGGTAATTCCAAAGGGTTCTCATACTTTTTCTTGCAACTGTATGTAGTATACAGTATATTAGTGTGGGTATTCGAACACAGTGCCGTGTCTTTGGCTATGCCGGATTAAGTGATATGACATGCTATTCTATAAAATCCTTTCTCCGTAATAACTATTACCTGATTGAGCTAATCATGTAAATGTAATTAACTAGAAAGTCGGGGCACCACGAAATAATATTTATAGAGCTGTTATCTTCCGAATAATCTCTTAACTGCTGTTTTCACTTTGGAAAAAATCGTGCCCAAATGAAACGGCCTCGTGCTCTGTTCTAGATCATACAATATGCATATTATTATTACTATTGGATAGAAAACACTCAGAAGTTTCTAAAACCGTTTGAATTATATCTGTGAGTAAAACAGAACTCATTTTGCAGCAAACTTCCACAGGAAGTGAAAAATCTGAAAACGAGGCTCTGTTTCAGGGCCTGACTATTCAACTGGCTTTTATTTATCGATATGCATGCACTTCATACGCCTTCCACTAGATGTCAACAGGCAGTGGAAGGTGGAATGGGGTGTCTAGCTTGATCTGAGGTCGAATGAGAGCTTTTGGAATGACAGGTCCGAAATTTTCTTTGTCTTCTCAGGCGCGCGGCGGAGCTCGACATTGTGTTCTGAAAAGCGTTTGGTTTACACGGCGAATATCTCCGGCTCTGATTTTATTTGATACATATGATAATAACATCATAAAGTAGGTTTTTTCAACCGAGTTTTATCAGTTTATTCAACGTTTATTGGGACTTTTGGAGTTTTCTGTTCTTTGCGTCAAGAGAGGATGGAAATGTTAGCAACCTTGGCTAGCATTGTGGCGCGAATTCGACAGAAGAAATGGACATTCTAAAACCAAACAACGATTTATTCTGGACCAAGGACTCCTCGTACAACATTCTGATGGAAGCTCAGCAAAAGTAAGAAAACATTTATGATGTTATTTCGTATTTCTGTGTAAAATGTTGAGTCCTATTCTCTGCCGTTTTGGTGAGCGCTGTCTCGCAATAACGCAAGCTGTATGTTATGGTAAAGTTATTTTTAAAAATCTAACACAGGGGTTGCATTAACCAGTGTATCTTTCATTTGCCATACAACAAGTATTTTTATGTAAAGTTTATGATGAGTTCTTTGGTCAGATTAGGTGAGTGTCCAAAATATATCTGGAGATTCTGGTGAATCGATGCTACGTATTCACAATGTATAATCAGGATTTGTAGCTCTAAATATGCACATTTTCGAACAAAACATAATGGCATTGTATAACATGATGTTATAAGACTGTCATCTGATGAATTCGTTCAAGGTTAGTGATTAATTTTATATCTTTTGCTGGTTTTTGCGAAAGCTACCTTTTGCGGTGAATAAATGCGTTTGTGTGTTTGGCTATTGTGGTAAGCTAATATAATTCTATATTGCGTTTTCGCTGTAAAACACTTAAAAAATAGGAAGAGTTCCACATTCTTTAAGTACCACCGCATATGTTCAATTGGTCGGATTACCAGAATATAGTTAATTTCCCCCCAACTTCTGATGTTCCCAGAATCTCTATGTTAACAAAGGGGTTTTCTAATGTCACATTAGTAGAGTAGAGAGGAAAAAGGGGGGAACGAGGTACTTATGACTGTCATAAACCTACCCCCAGGCCAACGTCATAACAACAGTTTATGGGTATCTACTAAGTCTATGGGTACCTGTTAGCATGCTAGTAGATACCCATAGACTTCCAGTCATTGTGCTCACGAAACTACCTCTAACTTCCTTCATACTGGACACAGACACATAACAATGGTATCCACAAGTTCATTTGACTATAAGGAAGTAGATAAAGGTCACCCCTCTAAAACAAAAACGCAAATGTTGCAACACAAAGGTTGCATGTTTGAATCTCATCATGTGTAACTTAAGCATTTCAGCAAATTTATAAACGACTTACTACTTTTTAACTACTTTGCAACTATTTAGCATGTTAGCTAACCCTTACCCTAAACCTAGCCCTAACCCTAAACCTAGCCCTAACCCTAGCCCTAACCCTAAACCTAGCCCTAACTCTACCCCTAAACCTAGCCATAACCCTAACCCTAGCCATAACCCTAAACCTAGCCCTAGCCCTAACCCTTACCCTGACCCTAGCCCTAACCCTACCCCTAAACCTAGCCCTAACCCTAGCCATAACCCTAAACCTAGCCCTAACCCTAGCCCTAGCCCTAACCCTTCCCCTAAACCTAGCCCTAAACCTTAACCTAACGTAGCATATAATACCAAAGCAGTTGAACGTAATATATCATACTAAACAATCAAAACGTAGGATACTATACGTGCAACAATTCATATTATATTGTACGATGATAGGCCATTGTAATATAAGGTAACGTAAAGTCAAATATCATACTAAATGGAGTGGCACGGATTTATGTTAAATATAATAGGTTTTCCTCTGGTTGTCTTAAGGTTAAAATAAGGTAATAATAAAAACTAAATCAGATAGAATAGTGATCAGCTGGGGGGAGGATGGAGGCACTTGACTGGGTTGTGGGTTAAATGATGCTCCCATGCTGTTTGGTGAGCTGTGCTGTGTGCGCCTAATGATGACATCAGAGTTAGTGAGGGTCTTGTACAGCATCAGACACTCTAGTCTGTTGAGTATTCACTGTTATTTCTGTGAGATTGAAAGAAGAAGAAATGACCTTGCAGAATGACAATAATAAACCATGAAACCCTGTCCATTTTGTTTTCTGTTTTTCAGTGACTGGTTGTCGCCCCCCCACCATCCCGCCACCTCTTCCTCCTCCTCCTCCTCCTCCTCCTCCTCCTCCTCTTCCAAGATGAACTGGGGTGGGTTGCAGTCCCTCCTCAGCGGGGTGAATAAATACTCCACGGTGTTCGGTCGCGTCTGGCTCTCCATGGTCTTCGTGTTCCGCATCTTGGTGTTTGTGGTGGCCGCTCAGCCCGTCTGGGGAGACGACAGTAAGGACTTTGTCTGTAACACGGCCCAGCCAGGCTGCGTCAACGTCTGTTACGACCACATCTTCCCAATCTCACACATCCGCCTGTGGGCCCTACAGCTCATCTTCGTCACCTGTCCGTCTCTGATGGTTGTGGCTCACGTCAAGTTGCGTGAGGAGAACGATTCCAAGTACACCGCAATGCATGAAGGGTCGCATATGTACGCAAATCCAGGGAAGAAGAGAGGAGGCCTGTGGTGGACCTATCTGGTGAGATACTACCATGTACTGTACACCACAACACCACCAGACAACACTAACATACTGTACACAACACCAGACAACACTAACATACTATACACAACACCAACAGACAACACTAACATACTGTACACAACACCAGACAACACTAACATACTGTACACAACACCACAACACACCCAGACACCACTAACATACTGTACACAACACCAGACAACACTAACATACTGTACACAACATCACCAGACACCACTAACATACTGTACCCAACACCAGACAACACTAACATACTGTACACAACACCAGACAACACTAACATACTGTACCCAACACCAGACAACACTAACATACTGTACACAACACCAGACAACACTAACATACTGTACACAACACCACCAGACAACACTAACATACTGTACACAACACCAGACAACACTAACATACTGTACACAACACCAGACACCACTAACATACTGTACACAACACCAGACACCACTAACATACTGTACACAACACCACCAGACAACACTAACATACTGTACACAACACCAGACAACACTAACATACTGTACACAACACCAGACAACACTAACATACTGTACACAACACCAGACAACACTAACATACTGTACACAACACCAGACAACACTAACATACTGTACACAACACCAGACAGCACTAACATACTGTACACAACACCAGACAACACTAACATACTGTACACAACACCAGAACAAAACTAACATACTGTACACAACACCAGACAACACTAACATACTGTACACAACACCAGACAACACTAACATACTGTACACAACACGAGACAACACTAACATACTGTACACAACACCAGACAACACTAACATACTGTACACAACACCAGACACCACTAACATACTGTACACAACACCACCAGACAACACTAACATACTGTACACAACACCAAACAACACTAAAAATACTGTACACAACACCAGACACCACTAACATACTGTACACAACACCCCCAGACACCACTAACATACTGTACACAACACCAGACAACACTAACATACTGTACAGTACACAACACCAGACAACACTAACATACTGTACACAACACCACAACACCACCAGACACCACTAACATACTGTACACAACACCAGACAACACTAACATACTGTACACAACACCACCAGACACCACTAACATACTGTACACAACACCACAACACCAGACACCAGACAACACTAACACACTGTACACAACACCAGACAACACTAACACACTGTACACAACACCAGAAAACACTAACATACTGTACACAACACCAGACAACACTAACATACTGTACACAACACCACAACACCACAAGACACCACTAACATACTGTACCCAACACCAGACAACACTAACATACTGTACACAACACCACAACACCACCAGACACCACTAACATACTGTACACAACACCAGACAACACAAACATACTGTACACAACATCACCAGACACTACTAACATACTGTACCCAACACCAGACACCACTAACATACTGTACACAACACCACCAGACACCACTAACATACTGTACCCAACACCAGACAACACTAACATACTGTACACAACACCACCAGACACCACTAACATACTGTACCCAACACCAGACAACACTAACATACTGTACACAACACCACCAGACACCACTAACATACTGTACCCAACACCAGACAACACTAACATACTGTACACAACACCACCAGACAACACTAACATACTGTACACAACACCACCAGACAACACTAACATACTGTACACAACACCAGACAACACTAACATACTGTACACAACACCAGACAACACTAACATACTGTACACAACACCAGACACCACTAACAAACTGTACACAACACCACCAGACAACACTAACATACTGTACACAACACCAGACAACACTAACATACTGTACACAACACCAGACAACACTAACATACTGTACACAACACCAGACAACACTAACATAATGTACACAACACCAGAACAAAACGAACATACTGTACACAACACCAGACAACACTAACATACTGTACACAACACCAGACAACACTAACATACTGTACACAACACCACCAGACAACACTAACATACTGTACACAACACCAGACAACACTAACATACTGTACACAACACCACAGCAACACCAGACACCACTAACATACTGTACACAACACCAGACAACACTAACATACTGTACACAACACCAGACACCACTAACATACTGTACACAACACCACCAGACAACACTAACATACTGTACACAACACCAGACAACACTAACATACTGTACACAACACCAGACACCACTAACATACTGTACACAACACCCCCAGACACCACTAACATACTGTACACAACACCAGACAACACTAACATACTGTACAGAACACAACACCAGACAACACTAACATACTGTACACAACACCAGACAACACTAACATACTGTACACAACACCAGACAACACTAACATACTGTACACAACACCAGACAACACTAACATACTGTACACAACACCACAACAACACCAGACAACACTGACATACTGTACACAACACCAGAACAACACTAACATACTGTACACAACACCACAACACCACCAGACACCACTAACATACTGTACACAACACCAGACAACACTAACATACTGTACACGACACCACAACACCACCAGACACCACTAACATACTGTACACAACACCAGACAACACTAACATACTGTACACAACATCACCAGACACCACTAACATACTGTACACAACACCACAACACCACCAGACACCACTAACATACTGTACACAACACCAGACAACACTAACATACTGTACACAACACCACCAGACACCACTAACATACTGTACCCAACACCAGACAACACTAACATACTGTACACAACACCACAACACCACCAGACACCACTAACATACTGTACACAACACCAGACAACACTAACATACTGTACACAACACCACAACACCACCAGACACCACTAACATACTGTACCCAACACCAGACAACACTAACATACTGTACACAACACCACAAAACCACCAGACACCACTAACATACTGTACACAACACCAGACAACACTAACATACTGTACACGACACCACAACACCACCAGACACCACTAACATACTGTACACAACAACAGACAACACTAACATACTGTACACAACATCACCAGACACCACTAACATACTGTACACAACACCACAACACCACCAGACACCACTAACATACTGTACACAACACCAGACAACACTAACATACTGTACACAACACCACCAGACACCACTAACATACTGTACCCAACACCAGACAACACTAACATACTGTACACAACACCACCAGACACCACTAACATACTGTACCCAACACCAGACAACACTAACATACTGTACACAACACCACCAGACAACACTAACATACTGTACACAACACCAGACAACACTAACATACTGTACACAACACCAGACAACACTAACATACTGTACACAACACCCCCAGACACCACTAACATACTGTACACAACACCAGACAACAATAACATACTGTACACAACACAACACCAGACAACACTAACATACTGTAGACACCACCAGACAACACTAACATACTGTACACAACACCAGACAACACTAACATACTGTACACAACACCAGACAACACTAACATACTGTACACAACACCACCAGACACCACTAACATACTGTACACAACACCAGACAACACTAACATACTGTACACAACACCACACCACCAGACAACACTAACATACTGTACACAACACCAGACAACACTAACATACTGTAGACACCACCAGACAACACTAACATACTGTACACAACACCAGACAACACTAACATACTCTACACAACACCAGACAACACTAACATACTGTACACAACACCAGACAACACTAACATACTGTACACAACACCACCAGACACCACTAACATACTGTACACAACACCAGACAACACTAACATACTGTACACAACACCAGACAACACTAACATACTGTACACAACACCACCAGACAACACTAACATACTGTACACAACACCAGACAACACTAACATACTGTACACAACACCAGACAACACTAACATACTGTACACAACACCACCAGACAACACTAACATACTGTACACAACACCAGACAACACTAACATACTGTACACAACACCAGACAACACTAACATACTGTACACAACACCAGACAACACTAACATACTGTACACAACACCACCAGACAACACTAACATACTGTACACAACACCAGACAACACTAACATACTGTACACAACACCAGACAACACTAACATACTGTACACAACACCAGACAACACTAACATACTGTACACAACACCAGACAACACTAACATACTGTACACAACACCAGACAACACTAACATACTGTACACAACACCAGACAAGACTAACATACTGTACACAACACCAGACAACACTAACATACTGTACACAACACCACCAGACAACACTAACATACTGTACACAACACCAGACAACACTAACATACTGTACACAACACCAGACAACACTAACATACTGTACACAACACCAGACAACACTAACATACTGTACACAACACCACAACACCACCAGACAACACTAACATACTGTACACAACACCACACCACCAGACAACACTAACATACTGTACACAACACCAGACAACACTAACATACTGTACACAACACCAGACAACACTAACATACCGTACACAACACCAGACAACACTAACATACTGTACACAACACCAGACAAGACTAACATACTGTACACAACACCAGACAACACTAACATACTGTACACAACACCACACCACCAGACAACACTAACATACTGTACACAACACCAGACAACACTAACATACTGTACACAACACCAGACAACACTAACATACTGTACACAACACCAGACAACACTAACATACTGTACACAACACCCCCAGACACCACTAACATACTGTACACAACACCAGACAACACTAACATACTGTACAGAACACAACACCAGACAACACTAACATACTGTACACAACACCACAACAACACCAGACAACACTAACATACTGTACACAACACCACCAGACAACACTAACATACTGTACACAACACCAGACAACACTAACATACTGTACACAACACCAGACAACACTAAAATACTGTACACAACACCAGACAACACTAACATACCGTACACAACACCAGACAACACTAACATACCATACACAACACCAGACAACACTAACATACTGTACACAACACCAGACAAGACTAACATACTGTACACAACACCAGACAACACTAACATACTGTACACAACACCACCAGACAACACTAACATACTGTACACAACACCAGACAACACTAACATACTGTACACAACACCAGACAACACTAACATACTGTACACAACACCAGACAACACTAACATACTGTACACAACACCACAACACCACCAGACAACACTAACATACTGTACACAACACCACACCACCAGACAACACTAACATACTGTACACAACACCAGACAACACTAACATACTGTACACAACACCAGACAACACTAACATACTGTACACAACACCAGACAACACTAACATACCGTACACAACACCAGACAACACTAACATACTGTACACAACACCAGACAAGACTAACATACTGTACACAACACCAGACAACACTAACATACTGTACACAACACCACCAGACAACACTAACATACTGTACACAACACCAGACAACACTAACATACTGTACAGAACACAACACCAGACAACACTAACATACTGTACACAACACCACAACACCACCAGACAACACTAACATACTGTACACAACACCAGACAACACTAACATACTGTACACAACACCACACCACCAGACAACACTAACATACTGTACACAACACCAGACAACACTAACATACTGTACACACCACCAGACACCACTAACATACTGTACACAACACCAGACAACACTAACATACTGTACACAACACCAGACAACACTAGCATACTGTACTCAACACCACAACAATGTCTGTCTACGCTATATTGGGAATGATACATTACGTTATAAAAATGACTCATGTTTTACCTCTTTGTTGATGTTCCAGTCTAGTTGTTATTCTTAAAATCCCACCTACCAGTGTTTCCCCTATATTCACTAAGGAGCGGTGGGTCGTCGCTTCTAAATCTCTGCCGCCGTGCCAAAAAAATATGATTAAAACATTGATATTATATATAATTCTTATTATTTATTTATTCATTTATTTCTTTATAATTTTCGTTATAGTAAAATGTTTTCAGTGTAAAATTAAACAACTTAAACCATATATAACGTTTGTAGAAAATATAATGGACCTATATATCTTTTAAAATAAGTTAATCTTCGAAAACGAACAACGACCAAAGTAAAAACTAGACAGTCAGGGAGAATCTTAAGCATGAAACTCACCGAGAATCTCACTACCAATAGACTGCTGATAGTTACCTGTGAGTTAGCTGCCGAGTCTGTGCATTGTCCTTAGCTAGCTAGCTATGTTGTGCTAGCTAGCGAATTTGCTAATGTTAGCTAGCTAAACATTTGGCTATAGGCTGGCACAGGCAGTATGGGATTGTGGAGAGTGAATCAAATATTTCTTCATCATCTTGCTAGGTAGTTATCTAGCTGTGGTCATCTGGCTAGTAACAACAAGGGCATTCTACAAAATAGCAACATTAGTGCAGCTAACGATCTAGCTAGCTAACATTGGAATCTAGACCTTGGATATACATTGCCAAACAACGCTACTGCCACCTTCTGGTTTGGAGTATTTTAACAAGGCTGAGTGGCTGACGGTCTTTGCTGTGTGAACACAAAAGATATTGACTGCCGGCAGGCAAACTTTTTGACAATCCGACCGGTGTGTCTGAGCTTCAAAATCGCATAAATGTCATAGCATGGGGCCCCCATTGAGTTTGTTATCATGTTTGTAGAAGTGTAGGTAATTCGCTGTAAAAAAAGTAAATTGTCTCTCAGTCCCATGGCAAAATGTGTAGAATTGCAGGCAATTAGCTTTAAAACTGACATGTTTTCAATGAGGTAAACGCCGATGGGAAACCCCATGCTACAGCCTATTTATTTAAATGGGAAACCCCATGCTTCAACCTATTTATTTAAATGGGAAACCCCATGCTTCAACCTATTTATTTAAATGGGAAACCCCATGCTTCAGCCTATTTATTTAAATGGGAAACCCCATGCTTCAACCTATTTATTTAAATGGGAAACCCCATGCTTCAACCTATTTATTTAAATGGGAAACCCCATGCTTCAACCTATTTAATTAAAGCCACTATGCTGCATGAGTTGGGCTACATGTTATATTGCTTTTAAAAAGGGGAAATTATATTTCAGAGAGTGTCAACATAATTTAATTTCCATTCATTTAGGAGTAGAATGTCCTTTAAAAAAAAACATAGACAGAGAAAGAGAGAGAGAGAAAGGGAGAGGCAGAGAATGAAAGAGAAAGAGAAAGAGAGAGAGAAAGAGAAAGGGAGAGGCAGAGAATGAAAGAGAAAGAGCGAGAGAGAGAAAGAGAAAGTGAGTGAGAGAGAAAGTGAGAGAGAGACAGAGAACGGGAGAAAGAGAAAGAGAGAGAGATTATGTAACTACAGTATGAGTCAATGTATAGGTTATATATAAAGCTCAATGGTAGCCTACGATGCACTGACAGGCCTCACATGTAATAAACAGGAAACAAGGAGAGGACAAGCACACAGGGGCTAACATGTCATTTTACATGACTGGAGACTTTAGCACAGTCTTTTTTAAGTACAGCACAAATCATCAAAATGACAGGCTACTTTGACACTGAGAATAAAATCCAAGGGTGTTTCACTGCCTAATTTAGGAGTCAAATGGTAACTCCTGCCAAATCAAATTGTATTGGTCACATACACATATTTAGCAGATGTTATTGTGGGCGTAGCGAAATGCTTATGAATACAACTAAATGAAACTAATAAAAAATAACTGTAACTTGTATTTCCTGTCTGGTCTCTTCTATATATATTTTTCTACTGTGTCATTGGCTTGTTTATTGTTTATTCCATGTTACTCCATGTGTAACTCTGTGTTGTTGTGTGTGTCACATTGCTATGCTTTATCTTGGCCAGGTCGCAGTTGTAAATTGTTGTCAACTGGCCTTCCTGGTTAAATAAAGGTGAAAAAAAATAAAAAATAATAAAGACTGTAATCTCGATATCTAATTCCACTCAATCTCTACCTCTGGATATTACAACATGAGTTGAATGGAACTTAACTCCTCTCAATGAATAGATCTGAATGAAACCATTTGACCTGGTCAACTGGACACCCATATTTCCTGCGTGGTCTCTTTAATTAAAGATATTTTTATGATGATTCTTTATGATATTATCTCTAATCCTCCATCTTCTCTCCTCCCCGTAGGCGAGTCTGATCTTCAAGGCGGGCTTCGACGCCGGCTTCCTCTACATCCTCTACTACGTCTACGAGGGTTACGACATGCCACGTCTCTCCAAGTGCTCCCTGGAGCCCTGCCCCAACACCGTCGACTGCTACATCTCCCGTCCCACCGAGAAGAAGATTTTCACCATCTTCATGGTGGTCTCCTCAGCCGTCTGCATCTTCATGTGTATCTGTGAGATGGTCTACCTCATCTGCAAGAGGATCCAGAAGCGCATCAGGAAGAAGGTGGCGGAGAGTCTCGAGACGACGTCGTTGACGGCGCGGAGGTCGAGATCCAAGTTGTCTGTCAGGGAGGACCCCACCAATACAGCCTCCATTCAGAACCTCTGTAATGTCAAGACGGAGGTGGCGCCGTCAGAGAAGAAGAATTAATAGGTCATGTGATGCGGTGAAGCTGGAATGGGAGGAGAGTTTGGCCATCTAAGGTCAGGAGATAGCATATGACGTAGGGTGGACTATAAGGTCTAAGGTCAGGAGATAGCGTATGTCATAGGGTGGACTATAAGGTCTAAGGTCAGGAGATAGCGTATGTCATAGGGTGGACTATAAGGTCTAAGGTTAGGAGATAGCATATGTCGTAGGGAGGACTATAAGGTCAGGAGATAGCGTATGTCGTAGGGTGGACTATAAGGTCAGGAGATAGCATATGTCGTAGGGTGGACTATATGGTCTAAGGTCAGGAGATAGTGTATGATGTAGGGCGGACTATAAGGTCAGGAGATAGCGTATGATGTAGGGTGGACTATAAGGTCTAAGGTCAGGAGATAGCATACGATGTAGGGTGGACTATAAGGTCTAAGGTCAGGAGATAGCATATGATGTAGGGTGGACTATAAGGTCTAAGGTCAGGAGATAGTGTATGATGTAGGGTGGACTATAAGGTCTAAGGTCAGGCGATAGCATATGACGTAGGGTGGACTATAAGGCCAGGAGATAGCATATGATGTAGGGTGGACTATAAGGTCTAAGGTCAGGAGATAGCATATGATGTAGGGTGGATTATAAGGTCTAAGGTCAGGAGATAGCGTATGATGTAGGGTGGATTATAAGGTCTAAGGTCAGGAGATAGCGTATGTCGTAGGGTGGACTATAAGGTCTAAGGTCAGGAGATAGCATATGACGTAGGGTGGACTATAGCTTTAACTGAATGTTCACTGAACTATGCATGCTTTCACCAATGATTGACATTCACTTTTATTTATCCTTTATTTAACTAGGCATGTCAGTTAAGAACCAATTCTTATTTACAATGACAGCCTACCGGAAGGTAAAAGGCCTCCTGCGGGTACGGGGGCTGGGATTCAAAAATAAAATAGAAATATAGGACAAAACTCACATCACGACAAGAGAGACAACACAACACTGCATAAAGAGAGACCATTTAATTTATTTCTGATTGCCCTTAATTGATTGCATGTGTGTGATGTGACACAAACAATACGAAGTGCATGCTCTTCAACCGATCGTTGCCCGCACCCGCCCGCCTGACTAGCATCACTACTCCGGATGGTTCTGACTTAGAATATGTGGACAACAACAAATACCAAGGTGTCTGGCTAGACTGTAAACTCTCCTTCCAGACTCATATTAAGCATCTCAAATCCGAAATTAAATCTAGAATCTGCTTCCTATTTTGCAACAAAGCCTCCTTCACTCATGCTGTCAAACATACCCTCGTAAAGCTGACTATCCTACCAATCCTTGACTTTGGCGATGCTATTTACAAAATAGCCTCCAACACTCTACTCAGCAAATTGGATGCAGTCTATCACAGCGCCATCCGCTCTGTCACCAAAGCCCCATATACCACCCACCGCTGCGCCCTGTATGCCCTCATTGGCTTGCCCTCGCTTCAAAATCGTCTCCAAACCCACTGGCTCCAGGTCATCTATAAGTCTTTGCTAGGTAAAGCCCCGCCATATCTCAGCTCACTGGTCACCATAGCAGCACCCACTCGTAGCACGCGCTCCAGCAGGTATATTTCACTGGTCACCCCCAAAGCCAACACTTCCTTTGGCCACCTTTCCTTCCAGTTCACTGCTGCCAATGACTGGAACGATTTGCAAAAATGACTGAAGTTGGAGACTCATATCTCCCTCACTAACTTTAATTAAGCGTCAGCTGTCTGAGCAGCTTACCGATCGCTGCAGCTGTACACAGTCCATCTGTAAATAGCCCATCCAACTACCTACAGTTGAAGTCGGAAGTTTACATACACCTTAGCCAAAAACCATAAAACTCAGTTTTTCACAATTCCTGACATTTAATCCTAGTCAAAAGGTTCACCACTCTATTTTATGAATGTGAAATGTCAGAATAACAGTAGAGAGAATTATTTATTTCAGTTTTTATTTCCTTCATCACATTCCCTTTGGGTCAGAAGTTTACATACACATAATTAGTGTTTGGTAGCATTGCCTTTAAATTGTTTAACTCGGGTCAAAGGTTTTGGGTAGCCTTTCACAAGCTTCCCACAATAAGTTGGGTGAATTTTGGCCCATTCCTCCTGACAGAGCTGGTGTAACTGAGTCAGGTTTGTAGGCCTCTTTGCTCGCACATGATTTTCAGTTCTGCCCACAAATGTTCTATATGATTGAGGTCAGGGCTTTGTGATTGCCACTCCAATACCTTGACTTTGTTGTCCTTAAGCCATTTTGCACAACTTTGGAAGTATGCTTGGGGTCATTATCCATTTGGAAGACTAATTTGTGACCAAGCTTTAACTTCCTGACTGATGTCTTGAGATGTTGCCATCAATATATCCACATAATTTCCCTGCCTCATGATGCCATCTATTTTGTGAAGTGCACCACTCCCTCCTGCAGCAAAGCACCCCCACAACATGAGGCTGCCACCCCCGTGCTTCACGGTTGGGATGGTGTTCTTCGGCTTGCAAGCCTCCCCCTTTTTCCTCCAAACATAACGATGGTCATTATGGCCAAACAGTTCTATTTTTGTTTCATCAGACCAGAGGCTGTTTCTCCAAAAAGTACGATCTTTGTCCCCATGTGCAGTTGCAAACCGCAGTCTGGCTTTTTTAAGGTGGTTTTGGAGCAGTGGCTTCTTCCTTGCTGAGTGGCCTTTCAGGTTATGTCGATATAGAACTCGTTTTACTGTGGATATAGATACTTTTGTACCTGTTTCCTCCAGCATCTTCACAAGGTCCTTTGCTGTTGTTCTGGGATTGATTTGCACTTTCGCACCAAAGTACATTCACCTCTAAGAGACAGAACGTGTCTCCTTCCTGAGCGGTATGACGGCTGCGTGGTCCCATGGTGTTTATACTTGCGTACTATTGTTTGTACAGATGAACGTAGTACCTTCAGGTGTTTGGAAATTGCTCCCAAGGATGAACCAGTGGAGGTCTAAAAAAAAATTCTGAGGTCTTGGCTGATATCTTTTGATTTTCCCATGATGTCAAGCAAAGAGGCACTGAGTTTGAAGGTAGGCCTTGAAATACATCCACAGGTACACCTCCAATGGACTCAAATTATGTCAATTAGCCTATCAGAAGCTTCTAAAGCCATGACATCATTTTCTGGAATTTCTCAAGCTGTTTAAAGGCACAGTCAACTTAGTGTATGTAAACTTCTGACCCACTGGAATTGTCATACTGTGAATTATAAGTGAAATAATCTGTCTGTAAACAATTGTTGGAAAAATGACTTGTGTCATGCACAAAGTAGATGTCCTAACCGACTTGCCAAAACTAAAGTTTGTTAACAAGAAATGTGTGGAGTGGTTGAAAAACAAGTTTTAATGACTCCAACCTAAATGTATGTAAACTTCCGATTTCAACTGTAGCTTCTTCCCCATATTTGTTTTGCTGCTCTTTTGCACACCAGTATCTCTACTTGCACATCATCATCTGCACATCTATCACTCCAGTGTAAATTGCTAAATTGTAATTACTTCGTCACTATTGGCCTATTTATTGCCTTACCTCCTTACTTCATTTGCACACACTGCATACAGATTTTATATTGTGTTATTGACTGTACGTTTGTTTACTCCATGTGTAACTCTGTGTTGTATGTGTCGCACTGCTTTGCTTTATCTTGGCCAGGTCTCAGTTGTAAATGAGAACTTGTTCTCAACTGGCCTACCTGGTTAAATTAAGATGAAATATAAAATAAACATACAGAGAGACCTATTAATTGATTGCTGATTGCCCTTAATTTTTGGCATGCCTGTGCTGTGACTTGGCAATTCACCTTGATTAACTGTATTCACTTTTTTTTTTACCCACCCTCCTCCTGTGATTGGAGCATCCCTTAAACTACTGTCTCTCTTTCAACTGTTGTTGCAGATAACTAGTCTGGTGTGTCACACTTCCCAAGGCCCATTACCTCAGAGGTTCTGTCTACTGTGACATCACTGCCGTGTACATATCTGTTTTATCTGGTTACCGACTTATGATTTATACATGATCAATCATGTTTTACACAGCACTCACTGCCTGCGTCCAAAATGGAGCCCTAGTCCCTGGATAGTAGGACTGGGAATTAACAGTGATCTCACGATACGATAGGATTACGATACTCAGGTGCCGATAAGATATGTACTGCGATTCGAAACTGTGATTTTATTGTGATTCCATGTTCCAAACATATTGTTCACCGTACGTCTGCTGCAGAGAGACAAGAGAGAGAGAGAGACGTGACACAATGAGTTCTGATCAGTCATGGAAATAAAAGTACTGAAATATAAATTGGCTCTTTATTTTATAAACAAGATGGAGAACAGGCTGTCTAAGGAACAATACTGTTGATCAAAGAATACCTATCAGTTCATGCAGGTCATGTCAGGAAATACTGGTTTTATGCAACAATGCAAAACTCAGATTAAAATGCTGTGTTTATTATGAATAGAACTTTGGATATAATTTTTACATCTGCACTTCCCAAGGACAGCACATCCCCAAGAGGACAACACATCCCCAAGGACAACACATCCCCAAGGACACCACATCCCCAAGGACAACACATCCCCAAGGACAACAACACATCCCCAAGGACAACACATCCCCAAGGACAACAACACATCCCCAAGGACAACAACACATCCCCAAGGACAACAGCACATCCCCAAGGACAACACATCCCCAAGGACAACAACACATCCCCAAGAGGACAACACATCCCCAAGGACAACACATCCCCAAGGACAACAACACATCCCCAAGGACAACAACACATCCCCAAGGACAAATTGGCTCTTTATTTTATAAACAAGATGGAGAACAGGCTGTCTAAGGAACAATACTGTTGATCAAAGAATACCTATCAGTTCATGCAGGTCATGTCAGGAAATACTGGTTTTATGCAACAATGCAAAACTCAGATTAAAATGCTGTGTTTATTATGAATAGAACTTTGGATATAATTTTTACATCTGCACTTCCCAAGGACAGCACATCCCCAAGAGGACAACACATCCCCAAGGACAACACATCCCCAAGGACACCACATCCCCAAGGACAACACATCCCCAAGGACAACACATCCCCAAGGACAACAACACATCCCCAAGGACAACACATCCCCAAGGACAACAACACATCCCCAAGGACAACAACACATCCCCAAGGACAACACATCCCCAAGGACAACACATCCCCAAGGACAACAACACATCCCCAAGGACAACACATCCCCAAGGACAACAACACATCCCCAAGGACAACACATCCCCAAGGACAACAACACATCCCCAAGGACAACAACACATCCCCAAGGACAACAGCACATCCCCAAGGACAACACATCCCCAAGGACAACAACACATCCCCAAGAGGACAACACATCCCCAAGGACAACACATCCCCAAGGACAACACACTCCCCAAGGACAACACATCCCCAACCACATCCCCAAACACCATCCCCAAGGACAACAACACATCCCCAAGGACAACAACACATCCCCAAGGACAACAACACATCCCCAAGGACAACAACACATCCCCAAACAACACATCCCCATGGACAACAACACATCCCCAAGGATAACACATCCCCAAGGACAACAACACATCCCCAAGGACAACACATCCCCAAGGACAACAACACATCCCCAAGGACAACACATCCCCAAGGACAACACATCCCCAAGGACAACAACACATCCCCAAGGACAACAACACATCCCCAAGGACAACAACACATCCCCAAGGACAACACATCCCCAAGGACAACACATCCCCAAGGACAACAACACATCCCCAAACAACACATCCCCAAGGACAACAACACATCCCCAAGGACAACACATCCCCAAGGACAACAACACATCCCCAAGGACAACACATCCCCAAGGACAACAACACATCCCCAAGGACAACACATCCCCAAACAACACATCCCCAAGGACAACAACACATCCCCAAGGACAACAACACATCCCCAAGGACAACAACACATCCCCAAGCACAACACATCCCCAAGGACAACAACACATCCCCAAGGACAACAACACATCCCCAAAGACAACAAAACATCCCCAAGGACAACACATCCCCAAGGACAACAACACATCCCCAAGGACAACACATCCCCAAGGACAACAACACATCCCCAAGAGAGACAGACAGAGACAGAGAGAGAGAGAGAGAGAGAGATTATGTAACTACAGTATGAGTCAATGTATAGGTTATATTTAAAGCTCAATGGTAGCCTACGATCAATGCACTGACAGGCCTCACATGTAATAAACAGGGAACAAGGAGGTGACAAGCACACAGGGGCTAACATGTCATTTTACATGACTGGAGACTTTAGCACAGTCTTTGTTAATACAGCACAAATCATCAAGTTGACAGGCTTCTTTGACACTGAGAATAAAATCCTTGGGTGTTTCACTGCCTACCTTAGGAGTCTAATGGTAACTCCTGCCAAATCAAATCAAATTGTATTGGTCACATACACACTATATAGAACACTATGAGGTAAGGTGTTTTCGGACCTTCCCTTGGTCGTATTCTCATTCTCTCTGTCTCTGTCTGTCTCACGGGGCAGAAATCTCAGAGACCAATTGGTACACTCTGATTTACCAACCCAAGATATCCCTGCACAAGGTCTATTTGCGCCCCTACTGGATGGAAATTACAAGTGTAATGGCTGTGCTCAATGCAATGGCACTTATAAATGCAGATCCTTCAAACACCCATAAACAGGGAAATCGATCCCAATCAAAGGAGTTATTACGTGCTCCACTGAGGCAGTTATTTATCTTATAACTTGTCCTTGTGGTAAAAATTATGTGGGTAAAACAAAACGCAAATTAAAAATACGTATCTCGGAGCATCGTAACACCATTAGGTGCAAAAACTTGACTTACCCAGTTGCGGCCCACTTTATGGAGGCAGGCCACTCGATTTCGTCTCTTCATTATATTGGCATCGAACATGTCACCCTCCCTAGCAGAGGGGGTGACCTTGATCATTTATTGTTAAAACGAGAGGCTGCCTGGATCTGTAACTTAAAGACCATTGCTCCCTTCGGTCTCAACGTAGACTTCGATCCGAAGACATTCTTGTGATTATTGTGACTTTGCCATTGTAATAGTTTGTAAGCCTGTGTAGTCTAAAATGAATCTATGATCGTATGCTGTCAAATTAAATCAAATTTATTTATATAGCCCTTCGTACATCAGCTGATGTCTCAAAGTGCTGTACAGAAACTAAATGCTATCCATTTTTAATACCAGGTCTACTCCTTTAATACCAGGTCCTCTCATTTAATACCAGGTGGGTAATTTAATACCAAGTCCTCTCCTTTAATACCAAGTCCTCTCCTTTAATACCAGGTCCTCTAATTTAATACCAATTCCTCTCCTTTAATACCAAGTCCTCTCCTTTAATACCAAGTCCTCTCCTTTAATACCAGGTCCTCTCCTTTAACATCAAGTCCTCTCCTTTAATACCAAGTCCTCTCCTTTAATACCAAGTCCTCTCCTTTAATACCAAGTCCTCTCATTTAATACCAGGTCCTCTCCTTTAATACAAGGTCCTCTCCTTTAATACCAGGTATTCTCCTTTAATACCAAGTCCTCTCATTTAATACCAAGTCCTCTCCTTTAATACCAGGTCCTCTCCTTTAATACCAGGTCCTCACCTTTAATAACAGGTCTTCTCCTTTATTACCAGATCCTCTAATTTAAAACAAGTCCTCTCCTTTAATCCCAAGTCCTCTCCTTTAATACCAGGTCTTCTACTTTAATACCAAGTCCTCTCGTTTAATACCAGGTCTTCTCCTTTAATACCAACGCCTCTCCTTTAATACCAGGTCCTTTCCTTTAATACCAGGTTCTCTCCTTTAATACCAGGTCTTCTCCTTTAATACCAAGTCCTCTCCTTTAATACCAGGTCTTCTTCTTTAATTCCAACTCCTCTCCTTTAATACCAAGTCCTCTCCTTTAATACCAGGTCCTCTCCTTTAATACCAGGTCTTCTCCTTTAATACCAGGTCTTCTCCTTTAATACCAGGTCCTCTCCTTTAATACCAAGTCCTCTCCTTTAATACCAAGCCCTCTCCTTTAATACCAGGTCCTCTCCTTTAATACCAGGTCTTCTCCTTTAATACCAAGTCCTCTCCTTTATTACCAGGTGGGTAATTTAATACCAAGTCCTCTCCTTTAATACCAAGTCCTCTCCTTTAATACCAAGGCCTCTCCTTTAATACCAGGTCCTCTCCTTTAATACCAAGTCCTCTCCTTTAATACCAAGTCCTCTCCTTTAATACCAGGTCCTCTCCTTTAACACCAAGTCCTCTCTTTTAATACCAGGTCTTCTCCTTTAATACCAGGTCCTCTCCTTTAATACCAAGTCCTCTTCTTTAATACCAAGTCATCTCCTTTAATACCAGGTATTTTCCTTTAATACCAAGTCCTCTCCTTTAATATCAAGTATTTTCCTTTAATACCAGGTCCTCTCCTTTAATACCAGGTCCTCTCCTTTAATACCAGGTCCTCTCCTTTAATACCAGGTCCTCTCCTTTAATACCATGTCCTCTCCTTTAATACCAGGTCCTCTCCTTTAATACCAATTCCGCTCCTTTAATACCAGGTCCTCTCCTTTTATACCAGGTCCTCTCCTTTAATACCAGGTCCTCGCCTTTAATAACAGGTCTTCTCCTTTATTACCAGATCCTCTAATTTAAAACAAGTCCTCTCCTTTAATCCCAAGTCCTCTCCTTTAATACCAGGTCTTCTACTTTAATACCAAGTCCTCTCGTTTAATACCAGGTCTTCTCCTTTAATACCAACGCCTCTCCTTTAATACCAGGTCCTTTCCTTTAATACCAGGTCCTCTCCTTTAATACCAGGTCTTCTCCTTTAATACCAAGTCCTCTCCTTTAATACCAGGTCTTCTTCTTTAATTCCAACTCCTCTCCTTTAATACCAAGTCCTCTCCTTTAATACCAGGTCCTCTCCTTTAATACCAGGTCTTCTCCTTTAATACCAGGTCTTCTCCTTTAATACCAACGCCTCTCCTTTAATACCAGGTCCTTTCCTTTAATACCAGGTCCTCTCCTTTAATACCAGGTCTTCTCCTTTAATACCAAGTCCTCTCCTTTAATACCAGGTCTTCTTCTTTAATTCCAACTCCTCTCCTTTAATACCAAGTCCTCTCCTTTAATACCAGGTCCTCTCCTTTAATACCAGGTCTTCTCCTTTAATACCAGGTCTTCTCCTTTAATACCAGGTCCTCTCCTTTAATACCAAGTCCTCTCCTTTAATACCAAGCCCTCTCCTTTAATACCAGGTCCTCTCCTTTAATACCAGGTCTTCTCCTTTAATACCAAGTCATCTCCTTTATTACCAGGTGGGTAATTTAATACCAAGTCCTCTCCTTTAATACCAAGTCCTCTCCTTTAATACCAAGGCCTCTCCTTTAATACCAGGTCCTCTCCTTTAATACCAAGTCCTCTCCTTTAATACCAAGTCCTCTCCTTTAATACCAGGTCCTCTGCTTTAACACCAAGTCCTCTCTTTTAATACCAGGTCTTCTCCTTTAATACCAGGTCCTCTCCTTTAATACCAAGTCCTCTTCTTTAATACCAAGTCATCTCCTTTAATACCAGGTATTTTCCTTTAATACCAAGTCCTCTCCTTTAATATCAAGTATTTTCCTTTAATACCAGGTCCTCTCCTTTAATACCAGGTCCTCTCCTTTAATACCAGGTCCTCTCCTTTAATACCAGGTCCTCTCCTTTAATACCATGTCCTCTCCTTTAATACCAGGTCCTCTCCTTTAATACCAATTCCGCTCCTTTAATACCAGGTCCTCTCCTTTTATACCAGGTCCTCTCCTTTAATACCAGGTCCTCGCCTTTAATAACAGGTCTTCTCCTTTATTACCAGATCCTCTAATTTAAAACAAGTCCTCTCCTTTAATCCCAAGTCCTCTCCTTTAATACCAGGTCTTCTACTTTAATACCAAGTCCTCTCGTTTAATACCAGGTCTTCTCCTTTAATACCAACGCCTCTCCTTTAATACCAGGTCCTTTCCTTTAATACCAGGTCCTCTCCTTTAATACCAGGTCTTCTCCTTTAATACCAAGTCCTCTCCTTTAATACCAGGTCTTCTTCTTTAATTCCAACTCCTCTCCTTTAATACCAAGTCCTCTCCTTTAATACCAGGTCCTCTCCTTTAATACCAGGTCTTCTCCTTTAATACCAGGTCTTCTCCTTTAATACCAACGCCTCTCCTTTAATACCAGGTCCTTTCCTTTAATACCAGGTCCTCTCCTTTAATACCAGGTCTTCTCCTTTAATACCAAGTCCTCTCCTTTAATACCAGGTCTTCTTCTTTAATTCCAACTCCTCTCCTTTAATACCAAGTCCTCTCCTTTAATACCAGGTCCTCTCCTTTAATACCAGGTCTTCTCCTTTAATACCAGGTCTTCTCCTTTAATACCAGGTCCTCTCCCTTAATACCAAGGCCTCTCCTTTAATACCAGGTCCTCTCCTTTAATACCAAGTCCTCTCCTTTAATACCAGGTCCTCTCCTTTTAGGCCTGACTGTTTGAATCACATGACATGTTCTATCTGTGATTTAATCAGCGGTTGTGTCAGAGGAAGGCCCTAACAATTGTAAAAGACTTCAGCCACCCAAGTCATTGTCTGTTCTCTGTGCTTTTGCACGTCAAGCGGTACCGTAGCGCCACCTATGGGACCAAAAGGCTCCTGAACAGCTTCTAACCCAAAGCCATAAGACTACCCAGGCGTTCTCCTTTTTTACCCTCTACCTACATGTACATAGTATTTCAGTCAATCACCACAACTACCTCGTACCCCGGTACACTGACTCAGTACCGGTTCTCCCTGTATATAGCCCCGTTATTGTTATTTTATTGTGTTACTATTTTATTTTTTAATCTATTTGTATATGTTCTTACTGTTTTAACTGTCTTGTTGATTAAGGGTTTGTAAGCATTTCACGGCAAAGTTGTATTCGGCTCGTGACAAATGACATTTGATTTGATTTGATGTCATTTCCATGGCAACAGAAACAGGGGTTGACCATCTCATCCCGGTTTAGACCTGAGCTATGTTTACTTTCTACACTGAACAAAAATATGAGACACAATATGCAACAATTTTCAACAATTTTACCGAGTTACAGTTCATATGAGGAAATCAGTCAATTGAAGTAAATTCATTAGGCCCTAATCTATGGATTTCACATGACTGGGTAGCGGCGCACTGGGGAGCCAGGTTCAGCCAATCAGAATACGTTTTTCCACCACAAAAGGACTTTATTACTCGTCAGTTTCTTCAGCTGTCCGCGTGGCTGGTCCCAGACGATTCCCCAGGTCTAGAAGCAGGATGTGGAGTTCCTGGGCTGGGATGGTTACACGTAGTGTGCGGTTCGCAAATTCTCTAAAATGACGTTGGAGGCGGCTTATGGTAAAGAAATGAACATTCAATTCTCTGGCAACAGCTCTGGTGAACATGTGTGTGTAAAGT
Source organism: Salvelinus alpinus (assembly GCF_045679555.1). Classification (NCBI taxonomy): domain Eukaryota; kingdom Metazoa; phylum Chordata; class Actinopteri; order Salmoniformes; family Salmonidae; genus Salvelinus; species Salvelinus alpinus. Next base: position 42,768,076 of record NC_092111.1, on the reverse strand, counting down.
TGTCATCAAGGCAAAAAGGTGGCTACTTTAAAGAATCTCAAATATAAAATATGTTTTGATTTGTTTAACACCCTTTTTTTGGTTACTACATGATTCAATACGTGTTATTTCACAGTTTTGATGTCTTCACTATTATTCTACAATGTAAAAAATAGTAAAAATAAAGAAAAACCCTTGAATGAGTAGGTGTGTCCAAACTTTTGACTGGTACTGTAGGTGTGTGTGTGTATAGGTGTGTGTGTGTGTGTATAGTTGTGTGTGTGTATCGTTGTATGTGTGTTTAGGTGTGTGTGTACAGGTGTGTGTGTGTGTATAGGTGTGTGTGTGTGTACGTGTGTGTGTGTGTGTGTGTGTGTGTGTGTGTGTGTGTGTGTGTGTGTGTGTGTGTGTGTGTGTGTGTGTGTGTGTGTGTGTGTGTGTGTGTGTGTGTGTGTGTGTGTGTACCGGTGTATAAACGTTATTCTTTGTTAAATCTCTCATCAGCTGTTTTCTTCCTCTAAAGTTGACTATCAGAGGAACATCAAGTTTCTCCACAGCTCCAGAATGTGTGTGTGTGTGCGTGTGTGTGTGTGCATGCGTGTGTGTGTGTGTGTGGGTGTGTGTGTGAAGTAATGGGTTATGGGAAAGGAAAGGTTGTTGTGTGGCATCTCCCTTACACTGGTAACCTCTAGAGCTTGGTAATGAAAGGTGGTCTGGACGGACGTGCGTGTGTGTGTGTGTGTGTGTGTGTGTGTGTGTGTGTGTGTGTGTGTGTGTGTGTGTGTGTGTGTGTGTGTGTGTGTGTGTGTGTGTGTGTGTGTGTGTGTGTGTGTGTGTGTGTGTGTGTGTGTGTAAACAGCTGTGTGCACTGTGTGTGTGTGTTGTGTATAGGACACACTTCGGTTACCTCCCCGCAGGCAGACGGATCCATTGTTCCCGAATCGGAGGAGAGTCTCCAACTCTTCCAGTCAGGATGCGGACCGGAGCGCTGAGCACTCAAACTGAAACAACAACCGCCCCATTCACACACTGTATTCCTGACGTCCGTCCAGCAGAACAATGGAGCGTCTCCCTAAGTCCTCCCTTTTCCCATGGTCTGGATCAGTTTGGTTCCCATAGTGTCCTTGTAGCTCGGAGTGGCCTGTTCTGGAGAGACTGCGCTTGGCCACAAGTGTCCCCTTGGTTACCGATCAGTTGTGTCTTTGTCTGCTGTATAATGAACTCTCTCGCACACAATAACACCTAACTCAGACACAGACCCACTGAAACAACACACATTTTAGACCCACGTTTTTTTAGGTAGGTATTTACAGTCAAAGTAATTGTTACAGTTTCTGAAAAATGTGTAATTTCCCCAAGTACTCAGAACAAGAGTTTAGCGGAGTTTTGATGTAAAAACCACCTGACTTACTAAGAAGGGGACATGGATCATAGCGGTGACCATCCAGACCATGCCCCCCTAATTGACCTCTGACACACAGTAGGTGTCTTTGTAACTCACCACACACACACACACACACACACACACCCCTCTGATTCCCTCATTGTGGTGGCGGGTTGCCCTGACATTGAGCCAGAGAGAGGTGCTCATGGGACTCTGGCGCTATAACAATGTAACAATGTAACCAGCTCTGTTAGCCGCTGCTCCCTGCTCCATCCATTGTCAGGACGGACAATCCCTGCCGCCCCACCACCCCGCCGCCCGGGTAGTCTCTGGGGAACAACGAAGGGGGGGGGGGGGGGGGGGACAGGAAGCAGATACGGCCCCACTTCCTGAACAGCGTTTCAAAATTGTAAATATAGAATTGGGTAAAATGGGATGTTTTGATTTCAATGGGAACTCCAAAAAACCTAGTAAGATGCTGTCTTTGTAGCATCTTACTAGGTCAGTAGTGTTTTGGTTTGTTTATAGATACAAAGACAATATCTTACTAGGTCGGTAGTGTGTGTTTGTGTCTCCTTCAATTACGTGGAATCAGTCCTTGTGAAAAAAGAGACTTCTTGCATTCTCAATCGTTGGATTCTGGATTCAAACACAAACATGACCTACCAGAGAGTCCAGCAGTATCATTTTTAGGTCCTTATTTTCATTCCCTGTGAGGTTTTGTGTATCAGTGGCTGTTATGACAGTAGCCTGGGGAAGGACAGGCCTCTTAGCCTCTCAGCACTACAGCTGGCAGGAAACACCACAATGACTGCATTCCAAACGGCACCCTATTCCTTATATAGTGCACTACTGGCACCCTATTCCCTATATAGTGCACTACTGGCACCCTATTCCCTATATAGTGCTCTACCAGCACCCTATTCCCTATGTAGTGCACTACTTATGACTAAGGCTCTGGTCAAAAGGTAGTGCACCACAGGGAATAGGGTGCCATTTGAGACGCATTAAACACAGCCCACTTTGCTCTGGTCTGGCCTGCTTACCCCTGGCCCAGTCCTGCCCCTCGTAGGGGACCGTAAGGGACAGCCACTGGTGGCCTGCTTACCCCTGGCCCAGTCCTGCACCTCGTAGGGGACCGAATGGACAGACACTGTTAGCCTGCTTACCCCTGGCCCAGTCCTGCCCCTCGTAGGGGACCGTAAGGGACAGCCACTGTTAGCCTGCTTACCCCTGGCCCAGTCCTGCCCCTCGTAGGGGACCGTAAGGGACAGTCGCTGTTAGCCTGCTTACCCCTGGCCCAGTCCTGCCCCTCGTAGGGGACCGTAAGGGACAGTCGCTGTTAGCCTGCTTATCCCTGGCCCAGTCCTGCCCCTCGTAGGGGACCGTAAGGGACAGCCACTGGTGGCCTGCTTACCCCTGGCCCAGTCCTGCCCCTCGTAGGGGACCGAATGGACAGACACTGTTAGCCTGCTTACCCCTGGCCTAGTCCTGACCCTCGTAAGGGACCATAGGGGACAGACACTGTTAGCCTGCTTACCCCTGGCCCAGTCCTGACCCTCGTAGGGGACCATAGGGGACAGCCGCTGTTAGCCTGCTTATCCCTGGCCCAGTCCTGCCCCTCGTAGGGGACCGTAAGGGACAGACACTGTTAGCCTGCTTACCCCTGGCCCAGTCCTGACCCTCGTAGGGGACCATAGGGGACAGACACTGTTAGCCTGCTTACCCCTGGCCCAGTCCTGACCCTCGTAGGGGACCATAGGGGACAGCCGCTGTTAGCCTGCTTATCCCTGGCCCAGTCCTGCCCCTCGTAGGGGACCGTAAGGGACAGTCGCTGTTAGCCTGCTTACCCCTGGCCCAGTCCTGCCCCTTGTAGGGGACCGTACGGGACAGACACTGTTAGCCTGCTTACCCCTGGCCCAGTCCTGCCCCTCGTAGGGGACCGAATGGACAGCCGCTGTTAGCCTGCTTACCCCTGGCCCAGTCCTGCCCCTCGTAGGGGACCGAATGGACAGACACTGTTAGCCTGCTTACCCCTGGCCCAGTCCTGCCCCTCGTAGGGGACCATAGGGGACAGCCACTGTTAGCCTGCTTATTCCTGGCCCAGTCCTGCCCCTCGTAGGGGACCGAATGGACAGACACTGTTAGCCTGCTTACCCCTGGCCCAGTCCTGCCCCTCGTAGGGGAGCATAGGGGACAGCCACTGTTAGCCTGCTTATTCCTGGCCCAGTCCTGCCCCTCGTAGGGGACCGAATGGACAGACACTGTTAGCCTGCTTACCCCTGGCCCAGTCCTGCCCCTCGTAGGGGACCGAATGGACAGACACTGTTAGCCTGCTTACCCCTGGCCCAGTCCTGCCCCTCGTAGGGGACCATAAGGGACAGCCACTGTTGGCCTGCTTATCCCTGGCCCAGTCCTGCCCCTCGTAGGGGACCATAGGGGACAGCCACTGTTAGCCTGCTTATTCCTGGCCCAGTCCTGCCCCTCGTAGGGGACCATAAGGGACAGCCACTGGTGGCCTGCTTATCCCTGGCCCAGTCCTGCCCCTCGCAGGGGACCATAGGGGACAGCCACTGGTGGCCTGCTTATCCCTGGCCCGGCCCTGCCCCTCGTAGGGGACCATAATGGACAGCCACTGGTGGCCTGCTTATCCCTGGCCCGGTCCTGCCCCTCGTAGGGGACCATAGGGGACAGCCACTTTTGGCCTGCCTCTAATGAGAGTGTGTGTTTATTTGTACACACAGAACTGTCCCTGTAGGGTGTGTGTGTGTGTGTGTGTGTGTGTGTGTGTGTGTGTGTGTGTGTGTGTGTGTGTGTGTGTGTGTGTGTGTGTGTGTGTGTGTGTGTGTGTGTGTGTGTGTGTGTGTGTGTGTGTGTGTGTGTGTGTGTGTGTGTGTGTGTGTGTTTGTGTCATTAGGAAGTGCATCAGCAGATGAATTAGCGCCTACTATAGCTTGGTGCTGGGAATGTCACGGAGAAGAAATAGCCACTACTATAGCTTAGTGCTGGGAATGTCACAGAGAATAATTAGCGCCTACTATAGCTTAGTGCTGGGAATGTCACAGAGAATAATTAGCCACTACTATATCTTAGTGCTGGGAATGTCACAGAGAATAATTAGCGCCTACTATAGCTTAGTGCTGGGAATGTCACAGAGAATAATTAGCCACTACTATATCTTAGTGCTGGGAATGTCACGGAGAAGAAATAGCCACTACTATATCTTAGTGCTGGGAATGTCACAGAGAAGAATTAGCCACTACTATATCTTAGTGCTGGGAATGTCACAGAGAATAATTAGCCACTACTATATCTTAGTGCTGGGAATGTCACGGAGAAGAATTAGCCACTACTATAGCTTAGTGCTGGGAATGTCACGGAGAAGAAATAGCCACTACTATATCTTAGTGCTGGGAATGTCACAGAGAAGAATTAGCCACTACTATATCTTTGTGCTGGGAATGTCACAGAGAAGAATTAGCCACTACTATAGCTTAGTGCTGGGAATGTCACAGAGAAGAATTAGCCACTACTATAACTTAGTGCTGGGAATGTCACAGAGAAGAATTAGCCACTACTATATCTTAGTGCTGGGAATGTCACAGAGAAGAATTAGCCACTACTATAGCTTAATGCTGGGAATGTCACAGAGAAGAATTAGCCACTACTATAGCTTAATGCTGGGAATGTCACAGAGAAGAATTAGCCACTACTATATCTCAGTGCTGGGAATGTCACAGAGAAGAATTAGCCACTACTATAGCTTAATGCTGGGAATGTCACAGAGAAGAATTAGCCACTACTATAGCTTGGTGCTGGGAATGTCACGGAGAAGAAATAGCCACTACTATAGCTTAGTGCTGGGAATGTCACAGAGAATAATTAGCACCTACTATAGCTTAGTGCTGGGAATGTCACAGAGAATAATTAGCCACTACTATATCTTAGTGCTGGGAATGTCACAGAGAATAATTAGCGCCTACTATAGCTTAGTGCTGGGAATGTCACAGAGAATAATTAGCCACTACTATATCTTAGTGCTGGGAATGTCACGGAAAAGAAATAGCCACTACTATATCTTAGTGCTGGGAATGTCACAGAGAAGAATTAGCCACTACTATATCTTAGTGCTGGGAATGTCACAGAGAATAATTAGCCACTACTATATCTTAGTGCTGGGAATGTCACGGAGAAGAATTAGCCACTACTATAGCTTAGTGCTGGGAATGTCACGGAGAAGAAATAGCCACTACTATATCTTAGTGCTGGGAATGTCACAGAGAAGAATTAGCCACTACTATATCTTTGTGCTGGGAATGTCACAGAGAAGAATTAGCCACTACTATAGCTTAGTGCTGGGAATGTCACGGAGAAGAATTAGCCACTACTATAACTTAGTGCTGGGAATGTCACAGAGAAGAATTAGCCACTACTATATCTTAGTGCTGGGAATGTCACAGAGAAGAATTAGCCACTACTATAGCTTAATGCTGGGAATGTCACAGAGAAGAATTAGCCACTACTATAGCTTAATGCTGGGAATGTCACAGAGAAGAATTAGCCACTACTATATCTCAGTGCTGGGAATGTCACAGAGAAGAATTAGCCACTACTATAGCTTAATGCTGGGAATGTCACAGAGAAGAATTAGCCACTACTATAGCTTAATGCTGGGAATGTCACGGAGAAGAATTAGCCACTACTATAGCACTGTATTTTGATGAAGTGTATGGCTGTAGGGTTGCCAACTTTCTCACTACCAAATAAGGGCCAAAAGGTGGTGCCAGTGCTGGGTGCCACGGCGGTGTGGGCACGGTGTTGTGTGAATGAATATACAGTGTATTTTCATATTCTTATTCAATTGGAAAGGCAAAACATTTTTATATTCCATTTAGCCTATAGCTTTACTAAAACTGTATCATTATGTAACCTTATGTGAATAAACCTCCAAAATAAATTTACAAAGAAATCATAATTTGGACCTTTACAGATGAAAAAACAAACATTTCAAAAGCAAAAAGAGGAAAAGAGGGGCACGAGTCACCAAGTCGACTTTTTACATGGATGTTATTTGCTGTTCTTGACTCATTCCTGCAGTCCTTTGTCCTTTTGTCATTACATGACAAGTTCACAGATATTTGAAGTTCATTTTTGATCAGCTTTGTGCCGCATCTGTTTCTAGAGTCTGACCATTTAAATGGTCATCAGAGAGAAAATCCTCTCCGCAAAAGCGTTTGAGCCTGGCACACTGAGGACAAATGAGACAATCCTGAACATGTTGATCAAGTTGGCTTTCCCTAGGTTTTGGAAAACTGCCACCCACTTCTCCCCGGTGGATTTTCTAGTATCCCGTCTGGCTTTCTGTATTTCCTCTCAGCTAGCACAAAACTCTTCATAGAGTTGGTCCATACTGACTGTCTCTGTCATTTTGAGGTCAACCACCACCTGCTCCAGGTCAGTGGAGGAGAGCTCCTCATAGAGGCCGATCGGTTTCAGTTTCACCATTACATTTTCCGGTGAGAAAATCACAACATGACATTCATGACATTTGAGTCATGAAACAAAGCACCGTGTTTAACCGTTGTGGTACCGCGATTTTGTCGTTTTCCGCAGTAGACGTCACGAAGAATGCATCGATATTGCTAGCACCTTTAGCTAGCGTGGCCTTCTTGCGCATTTCTGTGGATGCATGCTGAGTAAGGTCATTCTCCCCCCCCCCCATGGCCAATTGAGAATTCCCGATGGCATAAAGTACAGAAAGTTTTCGTCGAGTCACCACTGACGGGCTGAACACACATCTGTTGTGCTTCCCATTGGTTGTTGTTTGTTGTTTGTTGTTGCTGCAGGCTTTTCCTTTTTTGCAGGTTTATCCATTATTTCCTTAATATGCCAAACCGAACAAACAACAACAGAAATGACTTTGCAAGAATTGGCGAGTTTACGTTTATACTGTGATTGGATGAATATACGAGACAAGTGAGGTCCCGTATGGGACAACCCAATTTATAAGGGACATTCCGGCTAATACCGTACAGTTGGCAACCCTAGGTATAGCAAAGTATGTCCGTCGCCATACCGTAGCTCAACACCAATCATTTAAAAATACTAAAATCATTCCAATCCCCATTAAAAGGCAAATGCAGTTAAGGACCTTGCAGATGGCTCAGAGCAATTTTCCCTGCTGGCTGAGAGCACTGAGGTATGGCTGAGAGCACTGAGGTATGGCTGAGAGCACTGAGGTATGGCTGAGAGCACTGAGGTATTGCTGAGGCAAAGCCACGCTAAAAGAGCGTAACTTTTCTATCAAAACAAAAAATAAAAAAAATAAAAAAGATGTCGGCAGTAGATCTGAATAACTTACTCACCTCCGTCGTCATGAAGTGTTTCGAGAGGCTAGTCAACGACCGCATCACTTCCTCTCTCACCGACACACTTCCTCTAGTCACCACCCTCTCTAATTCGCCTACTGCCCTGATAGATCCACTGACGACTCAATCGCCATTGCACTGCACACTGCCATCACCCACCTGGACAAGAGGAATGCATAGGTGAGTATGCTGTTCGTCGACTACAACTCATCCTTCAATACCACAGTGAGCTCATTACAAAGCTCGTTACAAAGCTCATAACCCTGGGTCTGAACTCCTCCCTGTGCAACTGGGTCCTGGACTTCCTGACAGGCCGTCCCAAGGTGGTGAAGGTAGGCAATGTTACCTCCTCGACACTGGTTCTCAACACGGGGGCCCCACAAGGGTGCGTCCTCAGTCCCCTCCTGTACTCCCTGTGTTCCCACGACGGACTGGCCTCACACTTCCAACTCCATCATCAAGTTCAGTGACGACATGACAGTAGTAGGCCTGGTTACCAACAACGATGAGGCAGTAGTAGGCCTCATTACCAACAACAACGAGGCAGTAGTAGGCCTGGTTACCAACAACAACGAGGCAGTAGTAGGCCTGGTTACCCACAACAACGAGGCAGTAGTAGGCCTGGTTACCAACAACAACGAGGCAGTAGTAGACCTCATTATCAACAACAACGAGGCAGTAGTAGACCTCATTACCAACAACAACGAGGCAGTAGTAGACCTCATTACCAACAACAACAAGGCAGTAGTAGACCTCATTACCAACAACCACCAGACAGTCTACAGGGAGGAGGTAGGCACTCTGACAGTAGTAGGCCTCATTACCAACAACGAGGCAGCCTACAGGGAGGAGGTAGGCACTCTGACAGTAGTAGACCTCATTACCAACAACGAGGCAGCCTACACCGAGGAGGTAGGCACTCTGACAGTAGTAGGCCTCATTACCAACAACGAGGCAGCCTACAGGGAGGAGGTAGGCACTCTGACAGTAGTAGACCTCATTACCAACAACGAGGCAGCCTACACCGAGGAGGTAGGCACTCTGACAGTAGTAGACCTCATTACCAACAACGAGGCAGCCTACACCGAGGAGGTAGGCACTCTGACAGTAGTAGACCTCATTACCAACAACAACCAGACAGTCTACAGGGAGGAGGTAGGCACTCTGAAGGCGTTGTACCAGGTAAACAACCTCTCCCTCAACATCAGCAAAACAAAGGAGCTGATTGTGGACTTCAGTAGGAACCAGACTGGACACGCTCCCATCTTCATCAGCGGGGCCGCCGATCTGAAACGTCAAGTTCCTTGGCTTTCGACCTTCGTCTCTCCCGAGCCCGTACGGGAGTTGTAGCGATGAGACAAGATAGTAATTACTAACAATTGGATACCACGAAATTGGGGAGAAAAGGGGGTAAAAAAAACTCTACAGTAGTAACTCAAATACTAGCGACTTGGTACCACCTCTGCCTTACTGGGATTATTTTCAGTCAAAAATAACAAAAATAGCTTCTTAGCAAAGAACAAATTCTCAAGCAAGAACGTAGCTATTACTGTCTGTGAGAGATCTGAGTGGGGAAGGGGAAACTGAAAACTAGCTGTTACTGGCAGAGAGGTTTGGAACTCTCTTTCTTATTGGTCTATTAACTAATTTATTGTGGTGATGTCACCAGGCAGGCCAAAACTGAAATGTCACGTGTTCTTTTCAAACAGCTCTGACACTGAAAGGGTGTTTTACTCATTTTCACAGTGCTCTTTTGGTATCAGATAATGAACACCAGACACTGATTTATGTAATGTACTTGGTTCAGCTCTAACACACACGCACGCACGCACATACGCGCGCACGCACGCACACGCACACGCACGCAAGCACGCACGCACGCACACACACACACACACACACACACACACACACACACACACACACACACACAGCATCTGTCTTCCTGCAGTAGTTTTCTTGGTTGTGGGTATAATGACTAACTGATAAACTTTGCTACCCTTAGTATATGGCTAGACTAGGCTGCTGTCTCTGTCTACAGTAGGTTGACTAGACTAGTCAGCTGTCTCTGTCTACAGTAGGGTGACTAGACTAGGCAGCTGTCTCTGTCTACAGTAGGTTGACTAGACTAGTCAGCTGTCTCCTTCTACAGTAGGTTGACTAGACTAGTCAGCTGTCTCCTTCTACAGTAGGTTGACTAGACTAGGCTGCTGTCTCTCTCTACAGTAGGTTGACTAGACTAGGCTGCTGTCTCTCTCTACAGTAGGTTGACTAGACTAGGCAGCTGTCTCTGTCTACAGTAGGGTGACTAGACTAGTCAGCTGTCTCTGTCTACAGTAGGGTGACTAGACTAGGCAGCTGTCTCTGTCTACAGTAGGTTGACTAGACTAGGCTGCTGTCTCTGTCTACAGTAGGTTGACTAGACTAGGCTGCTGTCTCTGTCTACAGTAGGTTGACTAGACTAGGCTGTTGTCTCTGTCTACAGTAGGTTGACTAGACTAGGCTGCTGTCTCTGTCTACAGTAGGTTGACTAGACTAGGCTGCTGTCTCTCTCTACAGTAGGTTGACTAGACTAGGCAGCTGTCTCTGTCTACAGTAGGGTGACTAGACTAGTCAGCTGTCTCTGTCTACAGTAGGGTGACTAGACTAGGCAGCTGTCTCTGTCTACAGTAGGTTGACTAGACTAGGCTGCTGTCTCTGTCTACAGTAGGTTGACTAGACTAGGCAGCTGTCTCCTTCTACAGTAGGTTGACTAGACTAGTCAGCTGTCTCTGTCTACAGTAGGTTGACTAGACTAGGCTGCTGTCTCTGTCTACAGTAGGTTGACTAGACTAGGCAGCTGTCTCTGTCTACAGTAGGTTGACTAGACTAGTCAGCTGTCTCTGTCTACAGTAGGTTGACTAGACTAGGCTGCTGTCTCTGTCTACAGTAGGTTGACTAGACTAGGCTGTTGTCTCTGTCTACAGTAGGTTGACTAGACTAGGCAGCTGTCTCCTTCTACAGTAGGTTGACTAGACTAGTCAGCTGTCTCTGTCTACAGTAGGTTGACTAGACTAGGCTGCTGTCTCTGTCTACAGTAGGTTGACTAGACTAGGCTGCTGTCTCTGTCTACAGTAGGTTGACTAGACTAGGCTGCTGTCTCTGTCTACAGTAGGTTGACTAGACTAGGCTGCTGTCTCTGTCTACAGTAGGTTGACTAGACTAGGCTGCTGTCTCTGTCTACAGTAGGTTGACTAGACTAGGCTGCTGTCTCTGTCTACAGTAGGTTGACTAGACTAGGCTGCTGTCTCTGTCTACAGTAGGTTGACTAGACTAGGCTGCTGTCTCTGTCTACAGTAGGGTGACTAGACTAGGCTGCTGTCTCTGTCTACAGTAGGTTGACTAGACTAGGCTGCTGTCTCTGTCTACAGTAGGTTGACTAGACTAGGCTGCTGTCTCTGTCTACAGTAGGTTGACTAGACTAGGCAGCTGTCTCTGTCTACAGTAGGTTGACTAGATTAGGCTGCTGTCTCCTTCTACAGTAGGTTGACTAGACTAGGCTGCTGTCTCTGTCTACAGTAGGTTGACTAGACTAGGCTGTTGTCTCTGTCTACAGTAGGTTGACTAGACTAGGCCGTTGTCTCTGTCTACAGTAGGTTGACTAGACTAGGCTGCTGTCTCTGTCTACAGTAGGTTGACTAGACTAGGCTGCTGTCTCTGTTTACAGTAGGTTGACTAGACTAGTCAGCTGTCTCTGTCTACAGTAGGTTGACTAGACTAGTCAGCTGTCTCTGTCTACAGTAGGTTGACTAGACTAGGCTGCTGTCTCTGTCTACAGTAGGTTGACTAGACTAGGCTGCTGTCTCTGTCTACAGTAGGTTGACTAGACTAGGCTGCTGTCTCTGTCTACAGTAGGTTGACTAGACTAGGCTGCTGTCTCTGTCTACAGTAGGTTGACTAGACTAGGCTGCTGTCTCTGTCTACAGTAGGTTGACTAGACTAGGCTGCTGTCTCTGTCTACAGTAGGTTGACTAGACTAGGCTGCTGTCTCTGTTTACAGTAGGTTGACTAGACTAGTCAGCTGTCTCTGTCTACAGTAGGTTGACTAGACTAGGCTGCTGTCTCTGTCTGCAGTAGGTTGACTAGACTAGGCTGCTGTCTCTGTCTATAGTAAAGGGCTAGCATAATCGATTCCTTGCTGTTGGATTTAGTCCAGATATCTGCTCCTGGTGGTTTTGGTTGGTAGGGAGCCGGGCCCGAAGTGGGTCACCCCTCCCAATCTATTCCATGACCCCAACGTTTATTTTGCGTGCCAACTGGCCTGAGATCACAGAACAGAATGAGACTACCGTGCCAGGTGCTTTAGAACAGGCAGTGCATTGGGCAGCCTCACCGGGCCCTGCTTAGCCCCTTCACACACCAGGGGTGCGTCCAAAATGGTGCCCTATTCACTACATAGTGCACTAACCAATTGGACTCTAGTCTAAATTAATCAATAATATAGGGAATAGGGTGCCATTTGGGACCGTTCCTCAATACCTGCTGCCAGTTCATCTTTCAGAGAGGGAAACCTTGCAGCGAACAGACAACTTTTAACAAAAACACTCTGTTCAATAACATGGACAAGGAATGTCTTTCTCTTTTTTATATTGAAGGTTGACTGAAAGTTGTTCTTTATTGTTTGTTTTGAGGTCATAGGGTTATTGTTCTGAGGTCCCTTGGGTTATTGTTTTGAGGTCCTTAGGGTTATTGTTCTGAGGTCCCTTGGGTTATTGTGTTGAGGTCCTTAGGGTTATTGTTTTGAGGTCCCTAGGGTTATTGTTCTGAGGTCCCTGGGTTATTGTTTTGAGGTCACTAGGGTTATTGTTTTGAGGTCCCTAGGGTTATTGTTTTGAGGTCACTAGGGTTATTGTTTTGAGGTCCTTAGGGTTATTGTTTTGAGGTCCATAGGGTTATTGTTTTGAGGTCCCTAGGGTTATTGTTTTGAGGTCCTTAGGGTTATTGTTTTGAGGTCCTTAGGGTTATTGTTTTGAGGTCCTTAGGGTTATTGTTTTGAGGTCCCCAGGGTTATTGTTTTGAGGTCCCTAGGGTTATTGTTTTGAGGTCCCCAGGGTTATTGTTTTGAGGTCACTAGGGTTATTGTTCTGAGGTCCCTAGGGTTATTGTTTTGAGGTCCCTAGGGTTATTGTTTTGAGGTCCCTGGGGTTATTGTTTTAAGGTCACTAGGGTTATTGTTTTGAGGTCCCCAGGGTTATTGTTTTAAGTTCCCTTGGGTTATTGTTTTTAAGGTCCCTTGGGTTATTGTTTTAAGGTCCCTAGGGTTATTGTTTTGAGGTCCCTAGGGTTATTGTTTTGAGGTCACTAGGGTTATTGTTTTGAGGTCCCTAGGGTTATTGTTTTGAGGTCCCCAGGGTTATTGTTTTAAGGTCCCTTGGGTTATTGTTTTGAGGTCCCTAGGGTTATTGTTTTGAGGTCCCTAGGGTTATTGTTTTGAGGTCCCTGGGGTTATTGTTTTGAGGTCCCTTGGGTTATTGTTTTGAGGTCCCTTGGGTTATTGTTTTGAGGTCCCTTGGGTTATTGTTTTGAGGTCCCTTGGGTTATTGTTTTGAGGTCACTAGGGTTATTGTTCTGAGGTCCCTAGGGTTATTGTTTTTAAGGTCACTAGGGTTATTGTTTTGAGGTCACTGGGGTTATTGTTTTAAGGTCCCTAGGGTTATTGTTTTGAGGTCCCTTGGGTTATTGTTTTGAGGTCCCTTGGGTTATTGTTTTGAGGTCCCTAGGGTTATTGTTTTGAGGTCCCTTGGGTTATTGTTTTGAGGTCCCTTGGGTTATTGTTTTGAGGTCACTAGGGTTATTGTTCTGAGGTCCCTAGGGTTATTGTTTTTAAGGTCACTAGGGTTATTGTTTTGAGGTCACTGGGGTTATTGTTTTGAGGTCACTGGGGTTATTGTTTTGAGGTCACTGGGGTTATTGTTTTGAGGTCCTTAGGGTTATTGTTTTGAGGTCACTGGGGTTATTGTTTTGAGGTCCTTAGGGTTATTGTTTTGAGGTCCATAGGGTTATTGTTTTGAGGTCACTAGGGTTAGTGTTTTGAGGTCACTGGGGTTATTGTTTTGAGGTCCCTTGGGTTATTGTTTTGAGGTCCCTAGGGTTATTGTTTTGAGGTCCCTGGGGTTATTGTTTTGAGGTCCCTTGGGTTATTGTTTTGAGGTCCCTTGGGTTATTGTTTTGAGGTCCTTAGGGTTATTGTTTTGAGGTCCTTAGGGTTATTGTTTTGAGGTCCCTAGGGTTATTGTTTTGAGGTCCCTAGGGTTATTGTTTTGAGGTCCCTAGGGTTATTGTTCTGAGGTCCCTTGGGTTATTGTTTTGAGGTCACTAGGGTTATTGTTTTTAGGTCCATAGGGTTATTGTTTTGAGGTCCCTAGGGTTATTGTTTTGAGGTCCTTAGGGTTATTGTTTTGAGGTCCTTAGGGTTATTGTTTTGAGGTCCTTAGGGTTATTGTTTTGAGGTCACTAGGGTTATTGTTCTGAGGTCCCTAGGGTTATTGTTTTGAGGTCCCTAGGGTTATTGTTTTGAGGTCCCTGGGGTTATTGTTTTAAGGTCACTAGGGTTATTGTTTTGAGGTCCCCAGGGTTATTGTTTTAAGGTCCCTTGGGTTATTGTTTTGAGGTCCCTTGGGTTATTGTTTTAAGGTCCCTAGGGTTATTGTTTTGAGGTCCCTAGGGTTATTGTTTTGAGGTCACTAGGGTTATTGTTTTGAGGTCCCTAGGGTTATTGTTTTAAGGTCCCTTGGGTTATTGTTTTGAGGTCCCTAGGGTTATTGTTTTGAGGTCCCTAGGGTTATTGTTTTGAGGTCCCTGGGGTTATTGTTTTGAGGTCCCTTGGGTTATTGTTTTGAGGTCCCTTGGGTTATTGTTTTGAGGTCCCTTGGGTTATTGTTTTGAGGTCCCTTGGGTTATTGTTTTGAGGTCACTAGGGTTATTGTTCTGAGGTCCCTAGGATTATTGTTTTTAAGGTCACTAGGGTTATTGTTTTGAGGTCACTGGGGTTATTGTTTTAAGGTCCCTAGGGTTATTGTTTTGAGGTCCCTTGGGTTATTGTTTTGAGGTCCCTTGGGTTATTTTTTTGAGGTCCCTAGGGTTATTGTTTTGAGGTCCCTTGGGTTATTGTTTTGAGGTCCCTTGGGTTATTGTTTTGAGGTCACTAGGGTTATTGTTCTGAGGTCCCTAGGGTTATTGTTTTTAAGGTCACTAGGGTTATTGTTTTGAGGTCACTGGGGTTATTGTTTTGAGGTCCTTAGGGTTATTGTTTTGAGGTCACTGGGGTTATTGTTTTGAGGTCCTTAGGGTTATTGTTTTGAGGTCCATAGGGTTATTGTTTTGAGGTCACTAGGGTTATTGTTTTGAGGTCACTGGGGTTATTGTTTTGAGGTCCCTAGGGTTATTGTTTTGAGGTCCCTAGGGTTATTGCTTTGAGGTCCTTAGGGTTATTGTTTTTAAGGTCCATAGGGTTATTGTTTTGAGGTCCCTAGGGTTATTGTTTTGAGGTCCATAGGGTTATTGTTTTTAAGGTCCATAGGGTTATTGTTTTGAGGTCACTAGGGTTATTGTTCTGAGGTCCCTAGGGTTATTGTTTTGAGGTCCCTAGGGTTGTTGTTTTGAGGTCCCTTGGGTTATTGTTTTGAGGTCCCTATGGTTATTGTTTTGAGGTCCCTAGGGTTATTGTTTTGAGGTCCCTAGGGTTATTGTTTTGAGGTCCCTTGGGTTATTGTTTTGAGGTCCCTAGGGTTATTGTTTTGAGGTCCTTAGGGTTATTGTTTTGAGGTCCCTAGGGTTATTGTTTTGAGGTCACTAGGGTTATTGTTTTGAGGTCCCTAGGGTTATTGTTTTGAGGTCCCCAGGGTTATTGTTTTGAGGTCCCTTGGGTTATTGTTTTGAGGTCACTGGGGTTATTGTTTTGAGGTCCCTAGGGTTATTGTTTTGAGGTCCCTAGGGTTATTGTTTTGAGGTCCCTGGGGTTATTGTTTTGAGGTCCCTAGGGTTATTGTTTTGAGGTCCCTAGGGTTATTGTTTTGAGGTCCCCAGGGTTATTGTTTTGAGGTCCCTTGGGTTATTGTTTTGAGGTCACTGGGGTTATTGTTTTGAGGTCCCTTGGGTTATTGTTTTGAGGTCACTAGGGTTATTGTTCTGAGGTCCCTAGGGTTATTGTTTTGAGGTCCTTAGGGTTATTGTTTTGAGGTCCCTTGGGTTATTGTTTTGAGGTCCCTTGGGTTATTGTTTTGAGGTCCCTAGGGTTATTGTTTTGAGGTCCCTTGGGTTATTGTTTTGAGGTCCCTAGGGTTATTGTTTTGAGATCACTAGGGTTATTGTTTTGAGGTCCCTAGGGTTATTGTTTTGAGGTCACTTGGGTTATTGTTTTGAGGTCCCCAGGGTTATTGTTTTGAGTTCACTTGGGTTATTGTTTTGAGGTCCCTGGGGTTATTGTTTTGAGGTCACTAGGGTTATTGTTTTGAGGTCCCTAGGGTTATTGTTTTGAGGTCCCTTGGGTTATTGTTTTGAGGTCCCTAGGGTTATTGTTTTGAGGTCCCTTGGGTTATTGTTTTGAGGTCCCTTGGGTTATTGTTTTTGAGGTCCTTAGGGTTATTGTTTTGAGGTCCATAGGGTTATTGTTTTGAGGTCCCTAGGGTTATTGTTTTGAGGTCCCTAGGGTTATTGTTTTGAGGTCCCTAGGGTTATTGTTTTGAGGTCCCTTTGGTTATTGTTTTGAGGTCCCTTGGGTTATTGTTTTGAGGTTCCTAGGGTTATTGTTTTGAGGTCCCTAGGGTTATTGTTTTGATGTCCCTAGGGTTATTGTTTTGAGGTCCCTAGGGTTATTGTTTTGAGGTCCCTAGGGTTCTTGTTTTGAGGTTCCTAGGGTTATTGTTTTGAGGTCCCTAGGGTTATTGTTTTGAGGTCCCTACAGTTATTGTTTTGAGGTCCCTAGGGTTATTGTTTTGAGGTCCTTAGGGTTATTGTTTTGGAGGTCCCTAGGGTTATTGTTTTGAGGTCCCTTGGGTTATTGTTTTGAGGTCCCCAGGGTTATTGTTTTGAGGTCCCTAGGGTTATTGTTTTGAGGTCCTTAGGGTTATTGTTTTGAGGTCCTTAGGGTTATTGTTTTGAGGTCCCCAGGGTTATTGTTTTGAGGTCCTTAGGGTTATTGTTTTGAGGTCCCTACGGGCACCTCAAAAGTTTTTGTTCATTTCATAACCATCATTTAGGAGTGTTGTCAATTTTTTCATTGTCATTTTTTGTTTGTAGTGCTCCACGTGAGCATTGAGCATGTGTCTGGTTTCTCTGTCCTGATAACGTTGAGGGCGCGTGTGTCTGGTTTCTCTGTCCTGATAACGTTGAGGGTGCAGGCGTACCTGCGCACACCAACCTGCTGATTTGATACAATGTTGCACTTCACTCTTCATAGCTCAAGTCAAGACAGATAGAAAGGGAGGCAGACAGGCGGAGTAGAGAGAAGAATGTGATTGAAAGAACCAGAATTTTCATCAGGATATTTTCTACTATTTTGATGTGTCGGCATTAGGCCTATATATTTTACTTAGTATCTAATTACCCTTGCTACATGGAAGTTATAGGCCTACTGCTGCATTGATCTATAGGCTATCTCTATGTTCTATGGAAGTTATAGGCCTATAGGCTATCTCTGAGTTATATGGAAGTTATAGGTCTACTGCTACATTGACCTATAGACTATCTCTGAGTTCCATGCTCTAATGTGTAGTAGTGTGTAATTCCAGTAGTTAAGCTACACCGCTACATGGTAAAACAGTAGTATGTAGTTCCAGTAGTTAGCTACACCGCTACATGGTAAAACAGTAGTGTGTAGTTCCAGTAGTTAGCTACACCGCTACATGGTAAAACAGTAGTGTGTAATTCCAGTAGTTAGCTACACCGCTACATGGTAAAACAGTAGTGAGTAGTTCCAGTAGTTAGCTACACCGCTACATGGTAAAACAGTAGTGTGTAATTCCAGTAGTTAGCTACACCGCTACATGGTAAAACAGTAGTGTGTAATTCCAGTAGTTAGCTACACCGCTACATGGTAAAACAGTAGTGTGTAGTTCCAGTAGTTAGCTACACCGCTACATGGTAAAACAGTAGTATGTAGTTCCAGTAGTTAGCTACACCGCTACATGGTAAAACAGTAGTGTGTAGTTCCAGTAGTTAGCTACACCGCTACATGGTAAAACAGTAGTGTGTAGTTCCAGTAGTTAGCTACACCGCTACATGGTAAAACAGTGGTGTTTAGTTCCAGTAGTTAGCTACACCGCTACATGGTAAAACAGTGGTGTTTAGTTCCAGTAGTTAGCTACACCGCTACATGGTAAAACAGTAGAATGTAGTTCCAGTAGTTAGCTACACCGCTACATGGTAAAACAGTGGTGTTTAGTTCCAGTAGTTAGCTACACCGCTACATGGTAAAACAGTAGTGTGTAGTTCCAGTAGTTAGCTACACCACTACACGGTAAAACAGTAGTGTTTAGTTCCAGTAGTTAGCTACACCGCTACATGGTAAAACAGTAGTGTGTAATTCCAGTAGGTAGCTACACCGCTACACGGTAAAACAGTAGTGTTTAGTTCCAGTAGTTAGCTACACCGCTACATGGTAAAACAGTAGTATGTAGTTCCAGTAGTTAGCTACACCGCTACATGGTAAAACAGTAGTGTGTAGTTCCAGTAGTTAGCTACACCGCTACATGATAAAACAGTAGTGTTTAGTTCCAGTACTTAACTACATCGCTACATGATAAAACAGTAATTAGCTTCTGAAAACACCACCTAGATTGGAATTTAGTTCAACTACCACCAAGCTGCTGCAAAATGTAGTTAGTTAGATTACTAGCTGAATTACATGTAGTTCACTACTCGGCAACACTGGTTATTTTCCTGTGGTGGTCATTAGCAGAATATAATCTCCATTGACATAGTTATATTATTCATAAAAGGAATTAAAGTTGCAGGTTAGGAGAATTAACCTAGGAGGTTAGGAGAGTTAACGCAGCGGGTTAGGAGAATTAAAGTAGCAGGTTAGGATAATTAATTTAGCAAGTTAGGAGAATTAAAGTAGTAGTTTAGGAGAATTAATGTAGCAAGTTAGGAGAATTAAAGTAGCAGTTTAGGAGAATTAATGTAGCAAGTTAGGAGAATTCAAGTAGCAGGTTAGGATAATTAACCTAGCAGGTTAGGATAATTAAAGTAGCAGGTTAGGATAATTAACAGCAGGTTAGGAGAATGAACATACAGTGGGGAGAACAAGTATTTGACACACTGCCGATTTTGCAGGTTTTCCTACTTACAAAGCATGTAGAGGTCTGTAATTTTTATCAACTGTGAGAGACGGAATCTAAAACAAAAATCCAGAAAATCACATTGTATGATTTTTAAGTAATTAATTTGCATTTTATTGCATCCAACACTATTAACAAAATATGTATTTGTGTTTAGTGAGTCTGCCAGAGGCAGTAGGGACGACCAGGGATGTTCTCTTGATAAGTGTGTGAATTAGACCATTTTCCTGTCCTGCTAAGCATTCGAAATGTAACGAGTACTTTAGTTTGTCAGGGAAAACGTATGGAGTAAACAGTATAATATTTTCTTTAGGATTGTAGTTAAGTAAAAGTAAAAGTTGTCAAAAAATATAAAAAATAAAGTACAGATACCCCCCCCCAAAAAAAAGAACCGACTTAAGTAATACTTTAAAGTATTTTTTTTTACTTAAGTACTTTACACCACTGCAAAATACCATTCCATGAATGAGTCAACGTATGGAGTACACCCAGTCTGGTGATGAATACGTGTCCTTATCCTCATTGAGTTCTACTTGTTTGTGTCAGACCTACTGTAGGCCTGTGAATAGATAGGAATTGAATAGGTGATTAAATGAATAGAATCACTATTGTGATTCAAGGATCAAGATGTTTCATATTACAGGCTATAATTGCCAGGCTATTACTTGTATATTACTTGTATTAAAAACGATACTTAGCTTTAGTTGTCTGCCAATGAAGTGGGTAAATAAAGAGAATATAATCACCTAATTAAAAACAGATTTATTCAAATATAACCAATAAATATAAACAATGACAATCTCGATACAAAACAAAATTAAATATATATTATTTAAATACAAATACTCTTCACGTATTCGGTGATTTCCTTTCTTATTAATAGAATAACCAATTCAGCTGTACCGCTTACATTCATCAATGAATGAGAAAATTACTTTTTATTCACAGGGAATCACATGGAATCGAATTTAAATCATTCACAGGGAATCACATGGTATCACATTTAAATCATTCACAGGGAATCACATGGAATCAAATGTAAATCATTCATAGGGAATCAAATTCAAATAATTCACAGGGAATCAAATGTAAATCTTTCACAGGATATCAGACAGTTACTCTTTCCATACCTCTTCATACCACTCACCCTCCCTCTCTCCCTCCCTCCCTCCCTCTCTCCCTACACCCATCCCTCTCTCTTTTCCTCCCTCTCTCTTTCCCTCCCTGGCTCCCACCTCTTCCCACCTCCTCCCCCTTACTCCCCCCTCTAGCTGGACAGCTACATAGGGGACAGGCGTGTGTGTGTGTGTGTGTGTGTGTGCATGTGTGTGTATGTGTGTGTGGCCATTAGTCTCCAGGGAGTGAGGGTAGTCCAGAGAGCCCAGAACATTCCACTGGCCTTAGCGGAGCTCTGAGGTCACAGTAATCAGTTAAGGAACATGCTTAACAACACAGGCTATGCCCCCAAATGGTAGCCTATGGGGCCCTAGTGAAAAGTAGTGCACTATGTAGGGAATAGGGTTCTATAGGGCTCTGGTCTAAAGTAGTGCACTATATAGGGAATAGGGTTCCATTCGGGAAGTAGATATATTTACCCCTACTCTTTCTCACAAGACCCGACTGCACTGTTGGGGCCTGTAGGTTGTTTTCCCTGTGGAGGTCAAGCCAACTTTTTCCATTGTCACATCACATTCAGCCAGTGCATAGGCTTATCCCATTCCCATTGGAATAGAAGGTTTCCTAAAATCAAAAATGGCTGAGTTATACTACATCCTGTTCCTGTTCCGATTGTCCTCCTTTCCCGTTCTTAGTGTTCCATTCATCAATGGTCTTTGTTTAAACCTTGTTCCTGAGGACTTTAGTACATTTCCATTCTAATCAGCAACATCTAATACTAATCCACTACATTGTCCTTCAAGGCATGTGTTATACACTACAAACATGTGTTCTTATTCTTGTCCATGTTCTTGGAAACGTACTTCAAAGTTTAACCTACCCACAAAGCAGCTGTATTCGTCTTTAGTGGAACATGGCTCCTAGTCACAGAACCAAACGTCTCTGTTTTCCTCATACATAATGCGTTGTGTGTTTGTTGCTGTGTCCCTTCTGGGCACCCTTACTGTGTTTAGTTGCTGTGTCCCTTCTGGGCACCCTTACTGTGTTTAGTTGCTGTGTCCCTTCTCGGTACCCTTACTGTGTTTGTTGCTGTGTCCCCTCTGGGCACCCTTACTGTGTTTAGTTGCTGTGTCCCTTCTGGGCACCCTTACTGTGTTTAGTTGCTGTGTCCCTTCTGGGCAACATTACTGTGTTTGTTGCTGTGTCCCTTCTGGGCACCCTTACTGTGTTTAGTTGCTGTGTCCCTTCTGGGCACCCTTACTGTGTTTAGTTGCTGTGTCCCTTCTGGGCACCCTTACTGTGTTTAGTTGCTGTGTC
Organism: Salvelinus alpinus; assembly: GCF_045679555.1. NCBI lineage: Eukaryota > Metazoa > Chordata > Actinopteri > Salmoniformes > Salmonidae > Salvelinus > Salvelinus alpinus. Next base: position 42,746,594 of record NC_092111.1, on the reverse strand, counting down.
CCTTCTGGGCACCCTTACTGTGTTTGTTGCTGTGTCCCTTCTGGGCACCCTTACTGTGTTTGTTGCTGTGTCCCTTCTGGGCACCCTTACTGTGTTTGTTGCTGTGTCCCTTCTCGGTACCCTTACTGTGTTTGTTGCTGTGTCCCTTCTGGGCACCCTTACTGTGTTTAGTTGCTGTGTCCCTTCTGGGCACCCTTACTGTGTTTGTTGCTGTGTCCCTTCTGGGCACCCTTACTGTGTTTGTTGCTGTGTCCCTTCTGGGCACCCTTACTGTGTTTAGTTGCTGTGTCCCTTCTGGGCACCCTTACTGTGTTTAGTTGCTGTGTCCCTTCTGGGCACCCTTACTGTGTTTGTTGCTGTGTCCTTTCTGGGCACCCTTACTGTGTTTGTTGCTGTGTCCCTTCTGGGCACCCTTACTGTGTTTGTTGCTGTGTGTGTATGTGTTGTGTGTCGTGTTGCTCTCCCTGAAGAGTGTGTTGTCCTCATAGCCCCCATATAGTTCAGATAACTGGGGAGCAGGTCACCATCAGGGTCCATCCCTGCTCCCGAAACCAGGTCCAGATAACTCTCACTGGGCTTGGTGTAGCTGGCCTCACCCAGGTCCAGATAACTCTCACTGGGTTTGGTGTAGCTGGCCTCACCCAGGTCCAGATAACTCTCACTGGGCTTGGTGTAGCTGGCCTCACCCAGGTCCAGATAACTCTCACTGGGCTTGGTGTAGCTGGCCTCCCTCATGGGTAAATGCAGATGGCCCTTCTCCTGGTAAGGCGAAGCTTGCTGCATCTCCATCTCCAGGCTTGGAGCACCAGGCCGGACTCAGACCCCAGCTATGCCAGGAAAGGTGTACTGCTCCTGGGCATAGCGCTTCTCCAGGTGATGGGTGATGGCCAGCTGGAGGAGGTGGAGGAGCTCTGCTATGTTGAGAAGGACAGAGACTCCAGCGATGGCCTGGGTGTAGATGGTGAAGATGGTCTTCTCCGTGGGTCTGGAGACGAAGCAGTCCACCGTGTGAGGACAGGGGTCCCGGACACACTCGAACCGGGCCGGGATCACGAAGCCGTAGAGGTACCATAGCCCCACGATGAAGCCGACCTCCAGGAGGACCTTGAGGAGGATGCTGGCGGCGTAGGCACAGAGGAGACGGCCCTTCAGCTTAGGAGCCTCTGGGAGAGCTTTCACCTCCTTCCTCCCTCCTTTCTCCTCCTCTAGTTCTTCTATCTCATCCCCCTTTCTCACCTCCCTCTTCTTCTCTTCATTCTTCTTTACTCCTCCCCTCTCTCGTCCCTCACCACCACCCTCCTCCGTTCTCTTCTTCTCCTCATCTTCCTCCTCCTTCGCAGCCCTCAAGGCCACATACCCAAAATAGAAAATAGTCGGCGTGGAAACAAAAATCACCTGGAGCACAAAATAGCGGTAATGTGATATGGGGAAAGCTTTGTCGTAACACACGGCGGTACATCCAGGTTGCTTGGTATTACAGACGAAGCTGTTCTGTTCGTCGTCCCAGGCTGACTCTGCGGCGGTGCCCAGGACCAGCATGCGGAACAGGAAGAGGACAGTGAGCCAGACACGGCCCACCCCGGTGCTATAACCCTGCCCCTCTTCCAACAGCTGCTCCAGGAAGGACCAGTCAGCTCTGGACATCCTCTGTAACCTGGGGGTAAGCACGTAAACACATGAAAATACACATATACAGCTCTCTCTCACAGACACACACTCTCTCTCATTCTCTCTTTCACACACACACACACACACACACACACACACACACACACACACACACACACACACACACACACACACACACACACACACACACACACACACACACACACACACACACACACACACACACACACACACACAAACACACAAACACTTTCTCTTTCTATGACACACTGGTGAAACATCTGTGAATACATGCTGGGAAAATGTGTGTTAATAAAACATATTATGTTTCTACATTATTATGTTTCTACATTATTATAACCTCTTTCTATTTTAAAACACTTTAAAGTTTTTTCAAACTCTGTTTGTGTCTTAACTGACATCTCGATGTGATTTGTCAGAACATGTTAGTTTGTCAGAACATGTTAGTTTGTCAGAACATGTTAGTTTGTCAGAACATGTTATTTTGTCAGAACATGTTATTTTGTCAGAACATGTTATTTTGTCAGAACATGTTAGTTTGTCAGAACATGTTATTTTGTCAGAACATGTTATTTTGTCAGAACATGTTATTTTGTCAGAACATGTTAGTTTGTCAGAACATGTTAGTTTGTCAGAACATATTATTTTGTCAGAACATGTGATTTGTCAGAACATGTTATTTTGTCAAAACATGTTATTTTGTCAGAACATGTTAGTTTGTCAGAACATGTTAGTTTGTCAGAACATGTTATTTTGTCAGAACATGTTATTTTGTCAAAACATATTATTTTGTCAGAACATGTTAGTTTGTCAGAACATGTTATTTTGTCAGAACATGTGATTTTGTCAGAACATGTTAGTTTGTCAGAACATGTTATTTTGTCAGAACATGTTATTTTGTAAGAACATCTAACTTGTAACTCTAAAGTTTTGTAGAACAATAGAAGGTTTTTACTAGAGATCATGTGAACACAACATAACACCCCTTAACCTTCTCTCTCCATGAGTTCACCACCCAACCCATTGTGGGTGTGTAGGGCATTTTCCACCTTCATGTTTTGGTCTTAAGGTCTGATATCATACAACGAAACTCCATGAATAGTATTCAAACACGTTATTTTAGGCTTTCTGTCTGCATCATATTAACCAACACAGCGGTTCAACATATGACTTTTATTAGTGTTATATCATATTGATTTGAATACAGCAGTGTTGCAGTTCCTGACAGACAAAAAAACGGTGCGCCTTGCACTTACTACCACACCCTGTTCAAAGATACTTAAACCTTTTGTTTTACCTATTCACCCTCTGAATGGCACACATACACAATCCAAGTCTCAAATTGTCTCAGGGCAACAACAAAAAATCCTAATTTAACCTGTCTCCTCCCCTTCATCTACACTGCTTGAAGTGGATTTAACAAGTGACATCAATAGGGGATCATAGCTTTCACCTGGATTCACCTGGTCAGTCTATGTCATGGAAAGAGCAGGTGTTCTTAATGTTTTGTAAACTCAGTGTACATTTATATTCCGGACTCTGACACTCGTTCTAATATTCCTATATTTTTTCACTCCTGTCTTTTTAGATTTGTGCATTTGGTCTTTAGATGATGTAGCTGACACATTAAATTGTGTCATTCCTAACTGCAGCAGGCTACAGGGAGAAAGGAACAGCCGGATAGGGGAAACGGCTCCATTCTAGCAGCAGGCTAGGGAGAAAGGAACAGCTGGATAGGGAAACGGGTCCATTCTAGCAGCAGGCTACAGGGAGAAAGGAACAGCTGGATAGGGAAACGGGTACCATTCTAGCAGCAGGCTACAGGGAGAAAGGAACAGCTGGATAGGGAAACGGCTCCATTCTAGCAGCAGGCTACAGGGAGAAAGGAACAGCTGGATGGGGAAACGGCTCCATTCTAGCAGCAGGCTACAGGGAGAAAGGAACAGCTGGATAGGGGAAACGGCTCCATTCTAGCAGCAGGCTACAGGGAGAAAGGAACAGCCGGATAGGGGAAACGGGTCCATTCTAGCAGCAGGCTACAGGGAGAAAGGAACAGCCGGATAGGGAAACGGGTCCATTCTAGCAGCAGGCTACAGGGAGAAAGGAACAGTCGGATGGGGAAACGGGTCCATTCTAGCAGCAGGCTACAGGGAGAAAGGAACAGCCGGATAGGGAAACGGGTCCATTCTAGCAGCAGGCTACAGGGAGAAAGGAACAGTCGGATGGGGAAACGGGTCCATTCTAGCAGCAGGCTACAGGGAGAAAGGAACAGCCGGATAGGGAAACGGGTCCATTCTAGCAGCAGGCTACAGGGTGAAAGGAACAGTCGGATGGGGAAACGGGTCCATTCTAGCAGCAGGCTACAGGGAGAAAGGAACAGCTGGATAGGGGAAACGGCTCCATTCTAGCAGCAGGCTACAGGGAGAAAGGAACAGCCGGATAGGGGAAACGGGTCCATTCTAGCAGCAGGCTACAGGGAGAAAGGAACAGCCGGATAGGGAAACGGGTCCATTCTAGCAGCAGGCTACAGGGAGAAAGGAACAGTCGGATGGGGAAACGGGTCCATTCTAGCATCAGGCTACAGGGAGAAAGGAACAGCCGGAGAGGGAAACGGGTCCATTCTAGCAGCAGGCTACAGGGAGAAAGGAACAGTCGGATGGGGAAACGGGTCCATTCTAGCAGCAGGCTACAGGGAGAAAGGAACAGTCGGATGGGGAAACGGGTCCATTCTAGCAGCAGGCTACAGGGAGAAAGGAACAGCCGGATAGGGAAACGGGTCCATTCTAGCAGCAGGCTACAGGGAGAAAGGAACAGCCGGATGGGGAAACGGGTCCATTCTAGCAGCAGGCTACAGGGAGAAAGGAACAGCTGGATAGGGAAACGGGTCCATTCTAGCAGCAGGCTACAGGGAGAAAGGAACAGCCGGATAGGGAAACGGGTCCATTCTAGCAGCAGGCTACAGGGAGAAAGGAACAGCCGGATAGGGGAAACGGCTCCATTCTAGCAGCAGGCTACAGGGAGAAAGGAACAGCTGGATGGGGAAACGGGTCCATTCTAGCAGCAGGCTACAGGAAAAAAGGAACAGCTGGATGGGGAAACGGCTCCATTCTAGCAGCAAGCTACAGGGAGAAAGGAACAGCTGGATGGGGAAACGGCTCCATTCTAGCAGCAGGCTACAGGGAGAAAGGAACAGTCGGATAGGGGAAACGGGTCCATTCTAGCAGCAGGCTACAGGGAGAAAGGAACAGTCGGATAGGGGAAACGGGTACCATTCTAGCAGCAGGCTACAGGGAGAAAGGAACAGCTGGATGGGGAAACGGCTCCATTCTAACAGCAGGCTATAGGGAGAAAGGAACAGCTGGATGGGGAAACGGGTACCATTCTAGCAGCAGGATACAGGGAGAAAGGAACAGCTGGATGGGGAAACGGCTCCATTCTAACAGCAGGCTATAGGGAGAAAGAAACAGCTGGATGGGGAAACGGCTACCATTCTAACAGCAGGCTACAGGGAGAAAGGAACAGCTGGATGGGGAAACGGCTCCATTCTAACAGCAGGCTACAGGGAGAAAGGAACAGCCGGATGGGGAAACGGCTCCATTCTAACAGCAGGCTACAGGGAGAAAGGAACACCTGGATGGGGAAACGGCTCCATTCTAACAGCAGGCTACAGGGAGAAAGGAACAGCTGGATGGGGAAACGGCTCCATTCTAACAGCAGGCTACAGGGAGAAAGGAACAGCCGGATGGGGAAACGGCTCCATTCTAACAGCAGGCTATAGGGAGAAAGGAACAGCTGGATGGGGAAACGGCTACCATTCTAACAGCAGGCTACAGGGAGAAAGGAACAGCTGGATGGGGAAACGGCTACCATTCTAACAGCAGGCTACAGGGAGAAAGGAACAGCCGGATAGGGGAAACGGGTAGAGTCGCACAAAATGGAAAATACGGTAGTGGATAAAGCTCGGACTGACACAGTTTCGTGTGTAAAACATCTAAAGACTTTCATCACTACACTGACACCATTTCTGTTTCTAAAAGGACGTATTTAAAAATAAATAAATGTAAACCTTTGTTCATATTTTTTCAGAGCCCCAGCACTGCACAACGAGGATGAGGGAGTGAATCGTTGATCCAATCAAATCAAATGTTATTGGTCGCATACACATATTTAACAGATGTTATTGGTCCATACACATATTTAACAGATGTTATTGGTCCATACACATATTTAACATATGTTATTGGTCAGACACATATTTAACAGATGTTATTGGTCCATACACATATTTAGCAGATGTTATTGCAGGTGTAGCGAAATGCTTGTTTTTTGGAAAGTTTCTCAAAAACGTGTCTGGACCCCTCTATAACATTCCATGTACATAAAAAAAATAAAATTGAGATTAGGTTGTAAAATATCTAACTTCTCCTTTAATAACAATGAGTTGAAACAATTCGGGAAAAAAAATGAACAGTGCAAGCACACAGTCCTATAGGCTATATATATATATATATAGGTAAGTGTATCACCGCATCTGCCCAGAGGTCTGGACCTCTATGGTACAGAAGGTCCATGAAGCAGTGTCCTGGCACCACAGGGTTGTTCCTGCCCTAGCTGGTTCCATCAATCACTACAGCAGTCATACCCCACTGGGGAAAAAACTGGTTGAATCGACGTTGTTTCCACGTCATTTTAATCCCCCCCCCCAAAATAAAAAAAATCTATGATGACTTTAAATCAACATGGAAAACTAATTGGATTTGCAAAAAGTCAACAACATAATGGTATTTCGTCGATTTTTTTCACCCTACTATAAATAACCTAAATCCAATGACCTGGTGAATAGTTCACGTTAGTTGTCAACTAGGGCGGCATGTAGCCTAGTGGTTAGGGCATTGGACTAGTAACCGAAAGGTTGCTGGATTGAATCCCCGAGCTGACAAGGTAAAAATCTGTTGTTCTGCCCCTGAACAAGGCAGTTAACCCACTGTTCCTAGGCCGTCATTGTAAATAAGAATTTGTTCTTAACTGATATGCTTAGTTAAATAAAGATAAAATAAACTCAGCCAAATGTAAATCAACACGGGAATCATGTGGTCACAATGTCATAAGAATACATAAAAAATACCCGTTTGGGATTAAAGCGCTGCATCCTTACCTATCAGTTGTAAAGTTTGGTTATTTTCTATGATGACTTGTCAGAGTACTCCGTAGACGGTGGGATGTGCGTTCTTTAACCAGCACTCTTGTCGGAATGAGTGGGGAGAAATTCCCAATGCATTTTATTGGCCTGCCCACAGGAACTCGGTCCAGGAAAGGGAATGGATGAATTCTGAAATATGTATCCGTTCACTGCGATGCTCACAGCCACCGAGCTCCGAGATGGACTGTCGATCGTGAAAGGGTTTATTTGTTGAACTACTCATCTTGAATAAGTGATTGGCCTTCAAGTTGATATCTTCAGCACTTATCTTATCAAAGTTGAGCAACAGGTATAGAAAGTGGTATAATCTGTGCTACTTAATTGACCAGTTGTCCGAAACCATAAAGGTTTGGGGAAAAAAAGCTTTCAAAACGGTCTGTTCAACAGTAGATTGGACACGTTGTATTTTCATCGAAGTTTGTTGATTTATTCAATTCCTAAGAAGTTAGAGTTAACAACTCGTTTCGTGAAATGTCCCGTAAATCCACACAATGGCGCCAGTCACCGCTTTTTCTAGGAAGATGACGCACCAGCGGAATGAGCTGTTTGTTCCATTAGTTTTGTTCAGTGAGCGGTGAATCCATCGATGCTGACATGGAAAAACACTAAATTAGTGCAGAAAATAGATCGATATCTTCAGACAGAGCCTAGGACGATGTTTGTTATTTTCTTTGGCTAAGATATCAGACGATCAAACCCCACCCCCGCGGAAATCGAATTAGCATAAGAAAACAATCCCCATAAAAATCAGTCAGTTTAAACTGGAGATATGTTTTTTTTGTTGCATTGGATGCTTCGCAATCCACCACATCCGCCTGTGTAACACTTCCGCATCCGCGGAGAAAGTTGACAGAGCTAGAGCGTGTTTGTCAGACCGTGAGACATCCCGAAAATCGGTATTCTCACAAAATCGTCTGTAGCGTCCGAACAATTTTGGTTACCCACTAATATGACCCATCTGTGTAAAGGTGAGACTCACAAACTCGTACACTTCGGTTGTTTTGCTCTAGGATGCCCAAAGTCCTCACCCGACTCGTCTGAAGGTCCTGATACCAGGACAAAAACATGTGGAAGTACTGCATATATGGAGAATGTTTAGTGACAAAAATAAGGGGTAAAATACACTACATTACCAAAAGTACACTACATTACCAAAAGTATGTGGACACCTGCTCGCCCAACATCTCATTCAAAAATCATGGGCAGTAATATGGAGTTGGTCCCCCCTTTGCTGCTCTAACAGCCTCTACTCTTCTAGGAAGGATTTCCACTAGATGTTGGAACATTGCTGCGGGGGGACTTGCTTCCATTCAGCCACAAGAGCATTAGTGAGAATCGGGCACTGATGTTGGCCTGGAAGCATGTCCTCGCATCATCTCATTGGCGTTCCAGGTTATCCCAAACTGTTGCCACGATTTTGAAAGCACAGAATTGTCTAGAATGTCATTGTATGCTGTAGCGTTAAGATTTCCCTTCACTGGAACTAAACTGAACCGGTGAAAAACAGCCCCAGACCATTATTCCTCCTCCACCAAACATGTGATAAACTGACTTGTTGGAAAGGTGGCATCCTATGGTGGCATCTCACTCAGCTCTTCAGTAAGACCATTCTACTGCCTATGTTTGTCTATGAAGATTGCATGGCTGTGTACTATATTTTATACACCTGTCAGCAAGGAGTGTGCCTCAAATAGCCAAATCCACTAATTTGAAATGGTGTCCACATACTTTTGTATACAGTTGAAGACGGAAGTTTTTATACACTTCGGTTGGAGTCATTAAAACTCGTTTTTCAACCACTCCACACATTTCTTGTGGACAAACATTCATTTTGGAAATGTCGGTTAGGACATATACTTTGTGCATGACACAAGTCATTTTTCCAAACATTGGTTTACAGACAGATTATTTCACATAAAATTCACTGTATCACAATTCCAGTGGGTCAGAAGTTTACATACACTATGTTGACTGTACCTTTAAACAGCTTGGAAAATTCCAGAAAATTACGTCATGGCTTTAGAAGCTTCTAATATGTACCTGTGGATGTATTTCAAGGCCTGCCTTCAAACTCAGTGTCTCTTTGCTTTGTCTCTTTGCCCCATTATGGGGAAATCAAAAGAAATCAGCCAAGACCTCAGAACAAAAATTCTAAACCTCAACAAGTCTGGTTCATCCTTGGGAGAAATTTCCAAACGCCTGAAGGCACCACGTCATCTGTACAAACAATGGTAAGCAAGTATAAATACCATGGGACCACGCAGCCGTCATACCGCTCAGGAAGGAGACGCGTTCTGTCTTCTAGAGGTGAACGTACTTTGGTGCGAAAAGTGTAAATCAATCCCAGAACAAAAGCAAAGGACCTTGTGAAGATGCTGGAGGAAACAGGTACAAAAGTATCTATATTCACAGTAAAACAAGACCTATATCGACATAACCTGAAAGGCCGCTCTGCAAGGAAGAAGCCACTGCTCCAAAACCGCCATAAAAAAACAGACTAGGGTTTGCAACTGCACATGGGGACAAAGATCATACTTTTTGGAGAAATGTCCCCTGGTCTGATGAAACAAAAATACAACTGTTTGGCCATAATGAACATCATTATGTTTGGAGGAATAAGGGGGAGGGATGCAAGCTGAAGAACACCATCCCAACCGTGAAGCATGGGGGTGGCAGCATCATGTTGTGGGGGTGCTTTGCTGCAAGAGGGACTGGTGCACTTCATAAAATAGATGGCATCATGAGGTAGGAAAATTATGTGGATATATTGAAGCAACATCTCAAGACATCAGTCAGGAAGTTAAAGCTTGGTCGCAAATGGGTCTTCCAAATGGACAATGACCCCAAGCATACTTCCAAAGTTGTGCAAAATGGCTTAAGGACAACGAAGTCAAGGTATTGGAGTGGCCATCAAAAAGCCCTGACCTCATCCAATAGAACATTTGTGGCCAGAACTGAAAAAGTGTGTGCGAGCAAGGAGGCCTACAAACCTGACTCAGTTACACCAGCTCTGTCAGGATGAATGGGCCAAAATTCACCCAACGTATTGTGGGAAGCTTGTGGAAGGCTATCCGAAACGTTTGACCCAAGTTAACATTTTAAAGGCAATGCTACCAAATACTAATTGAGTGTATGTAAACTTCTGACCTACTGGGAATGTGATGAAATAAATAAAAGCTGAAATAAATAATTCTCTCTACTATTATTCTGACATTTCACATCTTAAAATAAAGTGGTGATCCTAACTGACCAAAACAGGTAATTTTTTACGAGGATTAAATGTCAGGAATTGTGAAAACTGAGTTTAAATGTATTTGGCTAAGTTGCATGTAAACTTCCGACTTCAACTGTATATAGTGTACATGTAATTTTTTTTAAATCCTAATCTTTCTTATGTCTCTCAGATATAGGATAGACATTCAGAAAAAAACGTCCTTTTGATTTTGGGGGGGGGGGGGGCATCTGTTGTGTCCCCCCCAATGCAAGTGATCAGTAAGTACTTTTTGCCCAATAAACAGTTATACATATATATGTTTATTATATGAGTTTTTTAATATCAATACAGTGCCAAAATAATTCATCCCCAGAGAGCTCCTTGATGAAAACCTACTCCAGAAGGCTCAGGACCTCAGACTGGGGTGAAGGTTCACCTTCCAACAGGACAACGACCCTAAGCACACAGATTCAGCGAGCGCAAGGGAACCCCGCCTGCAAAGCCTGTTAAGCTCCTGCATAAGGTACAGTGTCTTGCAGAAGGATTCATCCCCCTCTTGGCGTTTTTCCTATTTTGTTGCATTTTACATTTTTTTACATTTTAGTCATTTAGCAGACGCTCTTATCCAGAGCGACTTACAGTAGAGTGCATACATTTTATTACATTTTTTTTTTTTTTTTTTTACATACTGAGACAAGGATATCCCTACCGGCCAAACCCTCCCTACCGGCCAAACCCTCCCTAACCCTGTTTTGCATTACAACCTGTAATTTAAAATGATTTTTATTTGGATTTCATGTAATGGACATACACAAAATAGTCCAAAAAATAAAAACTGAAAAGTGGTGTGTGCATATGTATTCACCCCCTTTGCTTTGAAGCCCCTAAATAAGATCTGGTGCAACCAATTACCTTCAGAAGTCACATAATTAGTTAAATAAAGTCCACCTGTGTGCAATCTAAGTGTCACATGATCTGTCACATGACCTCAGTATATATACACCTGTTCTGAAAGGCCCCAGAGTCTGCAACACCGCTAAGCAAGGGGCACCACCAAAAAAGAAGATCAGGGTTGGGTTATAAAAAAATATGCAAAACTTTGAACATCCCACAGAGCACCATTAAATCTATTATTAAAAAATTGAAAGAATTTGGCACCACAGCAAACCTGCCACGAGAACGCCGTCCACCAAAACTCAAGGACCAGGCAAGGAGTAGGATATATTACTAGCTAAGGAGTAGCATCTATTACTAGCTAAGGAGTAGCATCTATTACTAGCTAAGGAGTAGGATATATTACTAGCTAAGGAGTAGCATCTATTACTAGCTAAGGAGTAGGATATATTACTAGCTAAGGAGTAGGGTCTATTACTAGCTAAGGAGTAGGGTATATTACTAGCTAAGGAGTAGGGTCTATTACTAGCTAAGGAGTAGGGTCTATTACGAGGTAAGGAGTATGATCTATTACTAGCTAAGGAGTAAGATATATTACTAGCTAAGGAGTAGGGTCTATTACTAGCTAAGGAGTAGGGTATATTACTAGCTAAGGAGTAGGGTCTATTACTAGCTAAGGAGTAGGGTCTATTACGAGGTAAGGAGTATGATCTATTACTAGCTAAGGAGTAAGATATATTACTAGCTAAGGAGTAGGATCTATTACTAGCTAAGGAGTAGGATATATTACTAGCTAAGGAGTAGCATCTATTACTAGCTAAGGAGTAGGATATATTACTAGCTAAGGAGTAGCATCTATTACTAGCTAAGGAGTAGGATATATTACTAGCTAAGGAGTAGCATCTATTACTAGCTAAGGAGTAGGATATATTACTAGCTAAGGAGTAGGATATATTACTAGCTAAGGAGTAGGATCTATTACTAGCTAATGAGTAGAGTATATTACTAGCTAAGGAGTAAGATCTATTACTAGCTAAGGAGTAGGGTATATTACTAGCTAAGGACTAGGGTATATTACTAGCTAATGAGTAGGGTATATTACTATCCAATGAGTAGCATCTATTACTAGCTAAGGAGTAGGATATATTACTAGCTAAGGAGTAGCATATATTACTAGCTAATGAGTAGCTTCTATTACTAGCTAAGGAGTAGGGTCTATTACTAGCTAAGGAGTAGGGTATATTACTAGCCAATGAGTAGCATCTATTACTAGCTAAGGAGTAGGATATATTACTAGCTAAGGAGTAGGATATATTATTAGCTAAGGAGTATCTTATATTACTAGCTAAAGAGTAGGGTCTATTACTAGCTAAGGAGTAGGGTATATTACTAGCCAATGAGTAGCATATATTACTAGCTAAGGAGTAGGATATATTACTAGCTAAGGAGTAGGATATATTATTAGCTAAGGAGTAGGGTATATTACTAGCTAAGGACTAGGATCTATTACTAGCTAAGTTGTAGCATATATTACTAGCTAAGGAGTAGGATATATTACTAGCTAAGGAGAAGGATCTATTACTAGCTAAGGAGTAGGATATATTACTAGCTAAGGAGTATGGTATATTACTAGCTAAGGAGTAGGGTATATTACTAGCTAAGGAGTAGGATCTATTACTAGCTAAGGAGTAGGATATATTACTTGCTAAGGAGAAGGATCTATTACTAGCTAAGGAGTAGGGTATATTACTAGCTAAGGAGTAGGATCTATTACTAGCTAAGGAGTAGCATCTATTACTAGCTAAGGAGTAGGGTATATTACTAGCTAAGGAGTAGGGTAAATTACTAGCTAAGGAGTAGGGTATATTACCAGCTAAGGAGTAGGGCCTATTACTAGCTAAGGAGTAGGATATTTTACTAGCTAAGGAGTAAGATCTATTACTAGCTAAGGAGTAGGGTATATTACTAGCTAAGGAGTAGGGTATATTACTAGCTAAGGAGTAGGGTATATTACTAGCTAAGGAGTATGATCTATTACTAGCTAAGGAGTAGTGTCTATTACTAGCTAAGGAGTATGATCTATTACTAGCTAAGGAGTAGGGTCTATTACTAGCTAAGGAGTAGGGTATATTACTAGCTAAGGAGTAGGGTATATTACTATCCAATGAGTAGCATCTATTACTAGCTAAGGAGTAGGATCTATTACTAGCTAAGGAGTAGCATCTATTACTAGCTAAGGAGTAGCTTCTATTACTAGCTAAGGAGTAGGATCTATTACTAGCTAAGGAGTAGGATCTATTACTAGCTAAGGAGTAGGATATATTACTAGCTAAGGAGTAGGATCTATTACTAGCTAAGGAGTAGGGTGTATTACTAGCTAAGGAGTAGGGTATATTACCAGCTAAGGAGTAGGGTCTATTACTAGCTAAGGAGTAGGGTATATTACTAGCCAATGAGTAGCATATATTACTAGCTAAGGAGTAGGATCTATTACTAGCTAAGGAGTAGCATCTATTACTAGCTAAGGAGTAGGATCTATTACTAGCTAAGGAGTAGGATCTATTACTAGCTAAGGAGTAGGATATATTACTAGCTAAGGAGTAGGATCTATTACTAGCTAAGGAGTAGGGTGTATTACTAGCTAAGGAGTAGGGTATATTACCAGCTAAGGAGTAGGATCTATTACTAGCTAAGGAGTAGGATCTATTACTAGCTAAGGAGTATGGTATATTACTAGCTAGGAGTAGGATATATTACTAGCTAAGGACTAGGATATATTACTAGCTAAGTTGTAGCATCTTTTGCCAGCTAAGGAGTAGGATATATTACTAGGTAAGGAGTAGGGTATATTACTAGCTAAGGAGTATGATCTATTACTAGCTAAGGAGTAGGTTCTATTACTAGCTAAGGAGTAGGGTGTATTACTAGCTAAGGAGTAGGGTATATTACCAGCTAAGGAGTAGGATCTATTACTAGCTAAGGAGTAGGATCTATTACTAGCTAAGGAGTAGGGTATATTACTAGCTAAGGAGTAGGGTATATTATTAGCTAAGGAGTAGGGTATATTACTAGCAAAGGAGTAGGATCTATTACTAGCTAAGTTGTAGCATCTATTACTAGCTAAGTTTTAGCATCTATTACTAGCTAAGTTGTAGCATCTATTACTAGCTAAGTTGTAGCATCTATTACTAGCTAAGTTGTAGCATCTATTTCCTAGCTAAGTTGTAGCATCTATTACTAGCTAAGTTGTAGCATCTATTTCCTAGCTAAGTTATAGCATCTATTACTAGCTAAGTTGTAGCATCTATTACTAGCTAAGTTGTAGCATCTATTACTAGCTAAGTTGTAGCATCTATTACTAGCTAAGTTGTAGCATCTATTACTAGCTAAGTTGTAGCATCTATTTCCTAGCTAAGTTGTAGCATCTATTACTAGCTAAGTTGTAGCATCTATTAATAGCTAAGTTGTAGCATCTATTACTAGCTAAGTTGTAGCATATATTACTAGCTAAGTTGTAGCATCTATTACTAGCTAAGTTGTAGCATCTATTACTAGCTAAGTTGTAGGATATATTAATAGCTAAGGAGTAGCATCTATTACTAGCTAAGGAGTAGCATCTATTACTAGCTAAGGAGTAGCATCTATTACTAGCTAAGAACACCTATCTTCTGATGTATCTGTCTGGAAGTTTATTAATAGAAAGCAAATTATGTCGAGAATTCAGAATGTTCTACAGATGTGAGGCTCTCTCACCCCGTAAGGCTGCTGTAGGCCTTTGATCAGACAGAGAAAGATATGTCTCAAATGCCACCCTATTCCCAATGTAGTGCACTAGTTTAAACCAGGGTCCTGGTCAAATATAGGGCACTACATTACATAGGGAAAAGGGTGGCATTTGGAACGCAGTCAAACTGTGAATGCCTTGCATTCTAGACGAGAATATTTGGCCGTTATTTTGAGCTTGGGTGGTGGTCTGAACCGTGTGGTGGTCTGAACCGTGTGGTGGTCTGAATCGTGTGGTGGTCTGAACCGTGTGGTGGTCTGAACCGTGTGGTGGTCTGAACCGTGTGGTGGTCTGAACCGTGTGGTGGTCTGAACCGTGTGGTGGTCTGAATCGTGTGGTGGTCTGAATCGTGTGGTGGTCTGAATCGTGTGGTGGTCTGAATCGTGTGGTGGTCTGAACCGTGTGGTGGTCTGAACCGTGTGGTGGTCTGAATCGTGTGGTGGTCTGAACCGTGTGGTGGTCTGAACCGTGTGGTGGTCTGAACCGTGTGGTGGTCTGAACCGTGTGGTGGTCTGAATCGTGTGGTGGTCTGAACCGTGTGGTGGTCTGAACCGTGTGGTGGTCTGAACCGTGTGGTGGTCTGAACCGTGTGGTGGTCTGAATCGTGTGGTGGTCTGAATCGTGTGGTGGTCTGAATCGTGTGGTGGTCTGAATCGTGTGGTGGTCTGAACCGTGTGGTGGTCTGAACCGTGTGGTGGTCTGAATCGTGTGGTGGTCTGAACCGTGTGGTGGTCTGAACCGTGTGGTGGTCTGAATCGTGTGGTGGTCTGAACCGTGTGGTGGTCTGAACCGTGTGGTGGTCTGAATCGTGTGGTGGTCTGAACCGTGTGGTGGTCTGAACCGTGTGGTGGTCTGAATCGTGTGGTGGTCTGAATCGTGTGGTGGTCTGAATCGTGTGGTGGTCTGAATCGTGTGGTGGTCTGAATCGTGTGGTGGTCTGAGAGAGAGTGGTGGGGGTGAGAGAGAGTGGTGGGAGAGAGAGAGTGGTGGGGGTGAGAGAGAGTGGTGGGAGAGAGAGAGTGGTGGGGGTGAGAGAGAGTGGTGGGAGAGAGAGAGTGGTGGGGGTGAGAGAGAGTGGTGGGGGAGAGAGAGGGGTGGGAGAGAGAGAGTGGTGGGGGAGAGAGAGAATGGTGGGGGAGAGAGGGGTGGGAGAGAGAGAGTGGTGGGGGTGAGAGAGAATGGTGGGAGAGAGAGAGTGGTGGGGGTGAGAGAGAGTGGTGGGGGTGAGAGAGAGTGGTGGGGGAGAGAGGGGTGGGAGAGAGAGAGGGGTGGGAGAGAGAGAGTGGTGGGGGTGAGAGAGAGTGGTGGGGGTGAGAGAGAGTGGTGGGGGAGAGAGGGGTGGGAGAGAGAGAGGGGTGGGGGAGAGAGAGAGTGGTGGGGGAGAGAGAGAGTGGTGGGGGAGAGAGGGGTGGGAGAGAGAGAGGGGTGGGGGAGAGAGAGAGTGGTGGGGGAGAGAGGGGTGGGAGAGAGAGAGGGGTGGGGGAGAGAGAGTGGTGGGGTGAGAGGGAGTGGTGGGGGAGAGAGGGGTGGGAGAGAGAGAGGGGTGGGGGAGAGAGAGAGTGGTGGGGGAGAGAGAGAGTGGTGGGGGAGAGAGGGGTGGGAGAGAGAGAGGGGTGGGGGAGAGAGAGAGTGGTGGGGGAGAGAGAGAGTGGTGGGGGAGAGAGGGGTGGGAGAGAGAGAGGGGTGGGGGAGAGAGAGAGTGGTGGGGGAGAGAGGGGTGGGAGAGAGAGAGGGGTGGGGGAGAGAGATTGGTGGGGGTGAGAGGGAGTGGTGGGGGAGAGAGGGGTGGGAGAGAGAGAGGGGTGGGGGAGAGAGAGAGTGGTGGGGGAGAGAGAGAGTGGTGGGGGAGAGAGGGGTGGGAGAGAGAGAGGGGTGGGGGAGAGAGAGAGTGGTGGGGGAGAGAGGGGTGGGAGAGAGAGAGGGGTGGGGGAGAGAGAGAGTGGTGGGGGAGAGAGGGGTGGGAGAGAGAGAGGGGTGGGGGAGAGAGAGTGGTGGGGGTGAGAGAGAATTGTGGGGGAGAGAGGGGTGGGAGAGAGAGAGGGGTGGGGGAGAGAGAGAGTGGTGGGGGAGAGAGAGAGTGGTGGGGGTGAGAGAGAATGGTGGGGGAGAGAGGGGTGGGAGAGAGAGAGGGGTGGGGGAGAGAGGGGTGGGAGAGAGAGAGGGGTGGGGGAGAGAGAGAGTGGTGGGGGAGAGAGAGAGAGAGAGAGAGAGAGAGGGGTGGGAGAGAGACACTGAGAGAGAGTGGTGGTTGAGAGAGAGGGGTGGGAGAGAGACACAGAGAGAGTGTGGGAGAGAGAGAGGGGTGGGAGAGAGACACTGAGAGAGGGGTGGGAGAGAGACACTGAGAGAGGGGTGGGAGAGAGACACTGAGAGAGGGGTGGGAGAGAGACACTGAGAGAGAGAGAGAGAGAGAGATTTGAGTATTTGAAAACTCAGACACGTATCCTCTGATGCATTAGAACTCTGTGAAATAGTTTTAATAATGCATCATACCCTCATCAACATCTGAATATCCCTGATAATGTGTTTCATCACCCGGTCGTGTTTTTCAGCCAACCGTCAGGTCACAATGTTCTCAATTGACTTAAAAACAAAAAGGGCGTGAGTGGACAGCATAATGAGGTTTCTTGAATCCTTTGGTTTTTTAATGTAGGCTTATTCATTCACTATGAGGGAATCATAGCCGTTTAATGTTCTCTCTCGTTGATACCTGGACGGCATGACACGGGGAATTGAAACACCTTGTTAATTAACAGTGTTCACTGAATTAGCCTCTGCTTAGCAGATGGGTCTGTAGTGTACCCTCAGGGTAAGGACGTTTCTGCTATGGATGGTCACTATCAGTTCAGAGAGAGGGAATATAGGCCTGCCGTTAGTGTTCTGTTTCCTTAGCACCTTGATGATGTTAGACAGGTTATTACGGTTAACACATCATTAACCATGTTATTATGGTTAACACATCATTAACCAGGTTATTAGGGTTAACAGAAACACATCATTAACCAGGTTATTACGGTTAACAGAAACACATCATTAACCAGGTTATTATGGTTAACAGAAACACATCATTAACCAGGTTATTATGGTTAACACATCATTAACCAGGTTATTATGGTTAACACATCATTAACCAGGTTATTACGGTTAACACATCATTAACCAGGTTATTAGGGTTAACAGAAACACATCATTAACCAGGTTATTACGGTTAACAGAAACACATCATTAACCCGGTTATTAAGGTTAACACATCATTAACCAGGTTATTATGGTTAACACATCATTAACCAGGTTACTACGGTTAACAGAAACACATCATTAACCAGGTTATTACGGTTAGTTAACAGAGAATGCCAAGAGTGTGCAAAGCTGTCATCAAGGCAAAGGGTGTCTACTTTGAAGAATCTCAAATCTAAAATATAATTTGATTTGTTTAACACTTTTTTTGGTTACTACATAATCCCATATGTGTTATTTCACAGTTTTGATGTCTTCACTATTATACTACAATGTAGAAAATAGTAAAAATAAAGAAAAACCCTAAAATGAGTAGGTGTGTCCAAACTTTTGACTGGTACTGTATATATACACAGAATACTGGTACTGTATATTGACAAATTACTGGTACTGTATATATACACACAGAATACTGGTAATGTATATATATACAGAATAGTGGTACTGTATATAGACACAGAATAGTGGTACTGTATATATACAGAATACTGGTACTGTATATATACAGAATATCGGTACTGTATATATCGACAGAATACTGGTACTGTATTTATACAGACTAGTGGTACTGTATATAGACACAGACTACTGGTACTGTATATAGACACAGACTACTGGTACTGTATATAGACACAGAATACTGGTACTTAAAGACACAGAATACTGATACTGTATATACACAGGATACTGGTACTGTATAAATACACAGAATACTGGTACTGTATATATACACAGAATACTGGTACTGTATATATACACAGAATACTGGTACTGTATATATACACAGAATACTGGTACTGTATATACACAGATTACTGGTACTTGATATATTCACAGAATACTGGTACAGTATATAGACACAGAATACTGGTACTGTGTATACACAGATATACTGGTACTGTATATACACAGAATACTGGTACTTTATATATA
This sequence comes from Salvelinus alpinus, assembly GCF_045679555.1. Taxonomy (NCBI): domain Eukaryota; kingdom Metazoa; phylum Chordata; class Actinopteri; order Salmoniformes; family Salmonidae; genus Salvelinus; species Salvelinus alpinus. Next base: position 42,727,682 of record NC_092111.1, on the reverse strand, counting down.
CACAGAATGCTGGTACAGTATATATAAACAGATTACAGGTACTGTATATACACATCATACTGGTACTGTATATATACACATAATACTGGTACAGTATATACACACATAATACTGGTACTGTATATACACAGAATACTGGTACTGTATATTTACAGAATACTAGTACTGTATATATACACAGAATCCTGGTACTGTATATACACAGAATAATGGTACAGTGTATATACACAGAATACTGGTACTGCATATACACAGAATACTGGTACTGTATATATACGCAGAATACTGGTACTGTATATATACACAGCATGCTGGTACTGTATATTTACAGAATACTGGTACTGTATATATACACAGAATACTGGTACTGTATATACACAGAATGCTGGTACTGTGTATATATACAGAATACTGGTACTGTATATAGACACAGAATAGTGGTACTGTATATATACACAGAATACTAGTACTGTATATATTCACATAATACTGGTACTGTATATAGACACAGATTGCTGGTACTGTATATATACAGAATAGTGGTACTGTATATATACAGAATACTGGTACTGTATATATACACAGAATACTGGTACTGTATATACACAGAATACTGGTACTGTATATATATATAGAATACTGGTCTATATATATTATATTGCTTAATTATCATTACACAGGTGCACCTTGTGCTGGGGACAATAAAAGGCCATTCTAAAATGTGTAGTTTTGTCAAACAACACAATGCCACAGATGTCTCGAGTTTTGAGGTAGCGTGCAATTGTCATGCTGACTGCAGGAATGTCCACCAGAGCTATTGCCAGAGATTTGAATGTTAATTTCTCTTCCATAAACCTCACCCAACGTCCTTTGAGAGAATTTGGCAGTACGTCCAACCGGCCTCACAACCGCAGACTACATGTATGGCGTCGTGTGGGCGGGCGGTTTGCTGATGTCAACGTTGTGAACAGAGTGCCCCATGGTGGCGGTGGGGTTATGGTATGGGACAGGCATAAGCTACAGACAACGAACACAATTGCATTTTATCGATGCCATATTGAATACACAGAGATACTGAGATCCATTGTGAGGCTCATTTTGTTTCATGTGTCTGTGACCAACAGATGCATATCTGTATTCCCAGTCATGTGAAATCCATAGATTAGAGACTAAGGGATTTATTTCAATTGGCTGATTTCCTCATATGAACTGTAACTCAGCAAAATCAATGACATTGTTGCGTTTATATTTTTGTCAGTATATTTAATGTGATCTATAATTAAGAAAAAAAGAAAGAATTAGTAATATATTTAAAACACCTACTATATATATATATCATATTTTTGTTTACCAAAAAACAATAGTTTACTAAAACCAATGTGAAGGGTCCATAACACTAGTTTACTCAGAACCATGTAGGGTCCATAACACTAGTTTACTCAGAACCATGTAGGGTCCATAACACTAGTTTACTCAGAACCATGTAGGGTCCATAACACTAGTTTACTCAGAACCATGTGAAGGGTCCACAACACTAGTTTACTAAGACCAATGTGAAGCGTACACAACACTAGTTTACGAAGACCAATGTGAAGGGTCCAAAACAATAGTTTACTCAGAACCATGTGAAGGGTCCACAACACTAGTTTACTCAGAACCATGTGAAGGGTCCATAACACTAGTTTACTAAGACCAATGTGAAGGGTCCAAAACTGGTGATCATTAGGTGACCATGATGGTATGAGGGCCAGGTTGTGAATTTAGCCAGTACATTGGGATTAACACCTCTACTCTTCCGGGAAGTGCCGTGTTATCTTAAAAAAACACAGAGAGTCAGGGCACCTGTTTAATGTCCCATTCGACAGAAGACACCCTTCACAAGGCAATGTCCCCCTCACTGCCCTGGGGCATTAAGATCTCCTTAGACCAGAGGGAGGAGTGCCCCCTACTGGCTCTCCATCACCTATTCTAGCAGCATCTGGTCTCACAGCCAGGGACCGACCCTGCTTAGCTTTCGGGGCAAGTCAGCAGTGGGATGCTGGGTTGGTATGCTGCTGTAAGAATCAATGTCCTGTAAGACATGACAAATAGGTCTCACTTCCTCCTGTACGTCTCCTGGTCAAAGAAGATTAGATGAGGGTTAGTAGAGTTCAAGTAGCCAGGACAGTCCCCATCTCCAGTACAGTAGCCAGGACATCCGCCATCTACAATATAGTAGCCAGGACAGCCCCCATCTCCAGTATAGTAGCCAGGACAGCCCCCATCTCCAGTATAGTAGACAGGACAGCCCCCATCTCCAGTTCAGTAGCCAGGACAGCCCCCATCTCCAGTTCAGTAGCCAGGACAGACCCAATCTCGAGTCCAGTAGCCAGGACAGCCCCCATCTCCAGTTCAGTAGCCAGGACAGCCCCCATCTCCAGTTCAGTAGCCAGGACAGTCCCCATCTCCAGTACAGTAGCCAGGAGAGTCCCCATCTCCAGTTCAGTAGCCAGGACAACCTCCATCTCCAGTCCAGTAGCCAGGACATCCCCCATCTCCAGTTCAGTAGCCAGGACAGCCCCCATCTCCAGTATAGTAGCCAGGACAGTCCCCATCTCCAGTACAGTAGGCACGACAGACCCATCTCCAGTTCAGTAGCCAGGACATCCCCCATCTCAAGTTCAGTAGCCAGGACATCCCCCATCTCAACTACCTTAGCCAGGACAGCCTCCATCTCCAGTACAGTAGCCAGGACAGCCCCCATCTCCAGTACAGTAGCCAGGACAGCCCCCATCTCCGCTACAGTAGCCAGGACAGTTCCCATCCCCACTACAGTAGCCAGGACAGCCCCCATCTCCAGTTCAGTAGCCAGGACAGCCCCCATCTCCAGTTCAGTAGCCAGGACAGCCCCCATCTCCAGTTCAGTAGCCAGGACATCCCCCATCTCCAGTACAGTAGGCAGGACAGACCCATCTCCAGTTCAGTAACCAGGACATCCCCCATCTCAAGTTCAGTAGCCAGGACAGTCCCCATCTCCAGTTCAGTAGCCAGGACAGCCCCCATCTCCAGTTCAGTAGCCAGGACAGCGCCCATCTCCAGTATAGTAGCCAGGACAGCCTCCATCTCCAGTATAGTAGTCAGGACAGCCCCCATCTCCAGTACAGTAGCCAGAACAGTCCCCATCTCCATTAAAGTAGCCAGGACAGTCCCCATCTCCAGTTCAGTAGCCAGGACAGACCCATCTCCAGTTCAGTAGCCAGGACAGACCCATCTCCAGTTCAGTAGCCAGGACAGACCCATCCCAGTTCAGTAGCCAGGACAGCCTCCATCTCCAGTTCAGTAGCCAGGACAGCCCCCGTCTCCAGTTCAGTAGCCAGGACAGTCCCCATCTCCACTACAGTAGCCAGGACAGTCCCCATCTCCAGTTCAGTAGCCAGGACAGTCCCCATCTCCAGTACAGTAGCCAGGACAGCCTCCATCTCCAGTTCAGTAGCCAGGACAGTCCCCATCTCCACTTCAGTAGCCAGGACAGCCCCCATCTCCAGTACAGTAGCCAGGACAGCCCCCATCTCCACTTCAGTAGCCAGGACAGCCCCCATCTCCAGTACAGTAGCCAGGACAGTCCCCATCTCCAGTACAGTAGCCAGGACATCCCCCATCTCAAGTTCAGTAGCCAGGACATCCCCTATCTCAACTACCTTAGCCAGGACAGCCTCCATCTCCAGTACAGTAGCCAGGACAGCCCCCATCTCCACTTCAGTAGCCAGGACAGCCCCCATCTCCAGTACAGTAGCCAGGACAGTCCCCATCTCCAGTACAGTAGCCAGGACAGCCCCCATCTCCAGTTCAGTAGCCAGGACAGCCCCCATCTCCAGTTCAGTAGCCAGGACAGCCCCCATCTCCAGTTCAGTAGCCAGGACATCCCCCATCTCCAGTACAGTAGGCAGGACAGACCCATCTCCAGTTCAGTAACCAGGACATCCCCCATCTCAAGTTCAGTAGCCAGGACAGTCCCCATCTCCAGTTCAGTAGCCAGGACAGCCCCCATCTCCAGTTCAGTAGCCAGGACAGCGCCCATCTCCAGTATAGTAGCCAGGACAGCCTCCATCTCCAGTATAGTAGTCAGGACAGCCCCCATCTCCAGTACAGTAGCCAGAACAGTCCCCATCTCCATTAAAGTAGCCAGGACAGTCCCCATCTCCAGTTCAGTAGCCAGGACAGACCCATCTCCAGTTCAGTAGCCAGGACAGACCCATCTCCAGTTCAGTAGCCAGGACAGACCCATCCCAGTTCAGTAGCCAGGACAGCCTCCATCTCCAGTTCAGTAGCCAGGACAGCCCCCATCTCCAGTTCAGTAGCCAGGACAGTCCCCATCTCCACTACAGTAGCCAGGACAGTCCCCATCTCCAGTTCAGTAGCCAGGACAGTCCCCATCTCCAGTACAGTAGCCAGGACAGCCTCCATCTCCAGTTCAGTAGCCAGGACAGTCCCCATCTCCACTTCAGTAGCCAGGACAGCCCCCATCTCCAGTACAGTAGCCAGGACAGCCCCCATCTCCAATTCAGTAGCCAGGACAGCCCCCATCTCCAGTACAGTAGCCAGGACAGTCCCCATCTCCAGTACAGTAGCCAGGACATCCCCCATCTCAAGTTCAGTAGCCAGGACATCCCCTATCTCAACTACCTTAGCCAGGACAGCCTCCATCTCCAGTACAGTAGCCAGGACAGCCCCCATCTCCACTTCAGTAGCCAGGACAGCCCCCATCTCCAGTACAGTAGCCAGGACAGTCCCCATCTCCAGTACAGTAGCCAGGACAGTCCCCATCTCCAGTACATTAGCCAGGACAGCCCCCATCTCCAGTTCAGTAGCCAGGACAGTCCCCATCTCCAGTTCAGTAGCCAGGACAGCCCCCATCTCCAGTTCAGTAGCCAGGACAGTCCCCATCTCCAGTACAGTAGCCAGGACAGCCCCCATCTCCAGTTCAGTAGCCAGGACAGTCCCCATCTCCAGTACAGTAGCCAGGACAGCCCCCATCTCCAGTTCAGTAGCCAGGGTAGACCCATCTTCACTACAGTAGCCAGGACATACCTATCTCCACTACAGTCCACATCTCCACTACAGTAGCCAGGACAGCCCTCATCTCCACTACAGTGTCCAGGACAGTCCCCATCTCCAGTACAGTAGCCAGGACAGCCCCCATCTCAAGTTCAGTAGCCAGGACAGTCCCCATCTCCAGTTCAGTAGCCAGGACAGCCCCCATCTCCAGTTCAGTAGCCAGGACAGCGCCCATCTCCAGTATAGTAGCCAGGACAGCCTCCATCTCCAGTATAGTAGTCAGGACAGCCCCCATCTCCAGTACAGTAGCCAGAACAGTCCCCATCTCCATTAAAGTAGCCAGGACAGTCCCCATCTCCAGTTCAGTAGCCAGGACAGACCCATCTCCAGTTCAGTAGCCAGGACAGACCCATCTCCAGTTCAGTAGCCAGGACAGACCCATCCCAGTTCAGTAGCCAGGACAGCCTCCATCTCCAGTTCAGTAGCCAGGACAGCCCCCATCTCCAGTTCAGTAGCCAGGACAGTCCCCATCTCCACTACAGTAGCCAGGACAGTCCCCATCTCCAGTTCAGTAGCCAGGACAGTCCCCATCTCCAGTACAGTAGCCAGGACAGCCTACATCTCCAGTTCAGTAGCCAGGACAGTCCCCATCTCCACTTCAGTAGCCAGGACAGCCCCCATCTCCAGTACAGTAGCCAGGACAGCCCCCATCTCCACTTCAGTAGCCAGGACAGCCCCCATCTCCAGTACAGTAGCCAGGACAGTCCCCATCTCCAGTACAGTAGCCAGGACATCCCCCATCTCAAGTTCAGTAGCCAGGACATCCCCTATCTCAACTACCTTAGCCAGGACAGCCTCCATCTCCAGTACAGTAGCCAGGACAGCCCCCATCTCCACTTCAGTAGCCAGGACAGCCCCCATCTCCAGTACAGTAGCCAGGACAGTCCCCATCTCCAGTACAGTAGCCAGGACAGCCCCCATCTCCAGTTCAGTAGCCAGGACAGCCCCCATCTCCAGTTCAGTAGCCAGGACAGCCCCCATCTCCAGTTCAGTAGCCAGGACATCCCCCATCTCCAGTACAGTAGGCAGGACAGACCCATCTCCAGTTCAGTAACCAGGACATCCCCCATCTCAAGTTCAGTAGCCAGGACAGTCCCCATCTCCAGTTCAGTAGCCAGGACAGCCCCCATCTCCAGTTCAGTAGCCAGGACAGTCCCCATCTCCAGTACAGTAGCCAGGACAGCCCCCATCTCCAGTTCAGTAGCCAGGACAGTCCCCATCTCCAGTACAGTAGCCAGGACAGCCCCCATCTCCAGTTCAGTAGCCAGGGTAGACCCATCTTCACTACAGTAGCCAGGACATACCTATCTCCACTACAGTAGCCAGGACAGTCCACATCTCCACTACAGTAGCCAGGACAGTCCACATCTCCACTACAGTGTCCAGGACAGCCTCCATCTCCAAGGTTCTTCCCACAAGCCTCATATAATTTACCATCCACAGGTTTTAACCAGTGTTTTTCTGTGGTTGTCTGACAACTGGAGTATGTGGTAGTGCAAGGCAGCATCACACACATATCTTCTTGTGTGTGTCTCACATCCAAGCAGTTATTCAGGAGACACTTCAGAAGAGTGGAAATCCTTGAAGCCTTTCACAGCCCAGGAGTACCTGCCTGCATCCTCCTTTCTGACTGGGTTTAGGTACAGACTGTCTGTCTCTCACACACACACACACACACACACACACACACACACACACACACACACACACACACACACACACACACACACACACACACACACACACACACACACACACACACACACACACACACACACACACACACACACACACACACACACACACACACACACACACACACACACACACACACACACACACTCTCTCTCTCTAACCCTTCCCCCCTGTCCAACCGTCCCCTCCTGTCTTCTCCTCTCCAACCCTCTTCTTTATTTTTTATTTTACCTTTATTTAACCAGGCAAGTCAGTTAAGAACAAATTCTTATTTTCAATGACGGCCTAGGAACAGTGGGTTAACTGCCTGTTCAGGGGCAGAACGACAGATTTGTACCTTGTCAGCTCGGGGATTTGAACTTGCAACCTTTCGGTTACTAGTCCAACGCTCTAACCACTAGGCTACCCTGCCGCCCCTTCTCCTCTCCTGTCTAACCCTTCGCTTCTCTTTTCTCCTCTCCAACCCTCCTGTCTTCTCCAACCCACCCCTCCTGTCTTCTCTTCTCCAACCCTCCCTCCTATCTTCTCCTCTCTAACCCTCCCCTCCTATATTCTCCTCTCCAACCCTCCCCTCCTCTCCAACCCTCCCCTCCTGTCTTCTCCTCTCCTGTCTAACCCTCCACTTCTCTTTTCTCCTCTCCACCCCTCCTGTCTTCTCTTCTCCAACCCTCCCTCCTATCTTCTCCTCTCTAACCCTCCCCTCCTATATTCTCCTCTCCAACCCTCCCCTCTTCTCCAACCCTCCCTCCTATCTTCTCCTCTCTAACCCTCCCCTCCTATATTCTCCTCTCCAACCCTCCTGTCTTCTCCAACCCACCCCTCCTGTCTTCTCTTCTCCAACCCTCCCTCCTATCTTCTCCTCTCTAACCCTCCCTTCCTATCTTCTCCTCTCCAACCCTCCCCTCCTGTCTTCTCCTCTCCTGTCTAACCCTCCACTTCTCTATTCTCCTGTCCAACCCTCCTGTCTTCTCTTCTCCTCCTGTCTTCTCTTCTCCTCCTAACTTCTCCTTTCCTCTCCTCCTGTCTTCTCCTCTCCTCCTATCTTCTCCTCTCCTCTCCTCTTCTCCCAAACCCTCCCCTCCTCTACTCCCCAACCCTCTCCTCTCCTATATTGTCCTCTCCTCCTCTCCTCTCAGCCTAGTTCCAGTGAGGACAGGTCCTGACAGTACCATATTGATCTGTCTGAACTCAGAGTGACACCATGAAAGGCAATCATTGGCAGGTGATGACAGCTACATTAAAGGAGGAGGCTGTGGTGAAATAGCAAGCAGCATCATGCGTCTAAACCCTGAAGACGCTCGTCAACTGTTAGCAGATCTGCTGGGTAACAATGGAGCGCTGAGAGTCTGAATGTTAACAGAGTTGTGTTCATGTTGTCTTATATGTTGTCACCACTTATACTAGGAAGTGGCCATTATAAAGATAGAGGGGAGCATCCCAAATGGTACCCTATTCCCTTTATAGTGTACTACTTTAGACCAGGATCTATAGGGTAGTAGGGCACTACTTTAGACCAGGGTCTATAGGGTAGTAGGGCACTACTTTAGACCAGGGTCTATAGGGTAGTAGTGCACTACTTTAGACCAGGATCTATAGGGTAGTAGTGCACTACTTTAGACCAGGGTCTATAGGGTAGTAGGGCACTACTTTAGACCAGTGTCTATAGGGTAGTAGTGCACTACTTTAGACCAGGATCTATAGGGTAATAGTGCACTACTTTAGACTAGGGTCTATAGGGTAGTAGGGCACTACTTTAGACCAGTGTCTATAGGGTAGTAGTGCACTACTTTAGACCAGGATCTATAGGGTAGTAGTGCAATACTTTAGACTAGGGTCTATAGGGTAGTAGTGCACTACTTTAGACCAGGATCTATAGGGTAATAGTGCACTACTTTAGACTAGGGTCTATAGGGTAGTAGTGCACTACTTTAGACCAGGATCTATAGGGTAGTAGTGCACTACTTTAGACTAGGGTCTATAGGGTAGTAGTGCATTACTTTAGACCAGGGTCTATAGGGTAGTAGTTCACTACTTTAGACCAGGGTCTATAGGGTAGTAGTGCACTACTTTAGACCAGGGTCTATAGGGTAGTAGTGCACTACTTTAGACCAGGGTCTATAGGGTAGCAGTGCAGCATCCAGCATCCCGGAGTCGCCTCTTCACTGTTGACGTTGAGACTGGTGTTTTGCGGGTACTATTTAATGAAGCTGCCAGTTTAGGACTTGTGAGGCATCTGTTTAGAAACCTTTCTGCCAATAACAGCTAGTTTTCAGTTTCACCCTCCCCACTCAGACCACTCAAATCAAATCAAATTTTATTTGTCACATACACATGGTTAGCAGATGTTAATGCGAGTGTAGCGAAATGCTTGTGCTTCTAGTTCCGACCGTGCAGTAATATCTAACAAGTAATCTAACAAATTCACAAGAACTACCTCATACACACAAATGTATAAGACAGTCTTATAGCAAATTTCCTGCTTTACGAATTGCTCGTTGCTAAGAAGCTATTTGTGTTTCTCATTGACCATTTGATTGAAAACAAATCACATAAAGTACTTAAAATTGTTACCCAGAAATGATTTGATATTGAGAAAAAAAATAGATATAAATAATTATTATAATTAAATTATAAAATGGCTGCATTGGGCCTTTAACCATTGTTTGTGAAACCATAAAAGGAATCTAAGATCAGTGTTTAATGGCAACTTCCTCTTCCTTCACTTCCTCTTGCTGCTTCACGGGGGGTTTGCACGTGTCGTTCCTGTGTCCCTTATAGCGATGCTAAAGGCAATGTATTTGAGGGTGGAGGTGACCACATGTATAGCTAGCTACGTTTACATGCTAGCTTGTTTTACTAGCTATGTTTACACGCTATAATGCTTTTGCCCAGGACTGAAAGCCTGGAAGAATCACAGTTAGGCTGCTGCTAAGCCTGGAAGGTATATTAGCATCACAGTTAGGCTGCTGCTAAGCCTGTAAGGTATATTAGCATCACAGTTAGGCTGCTGCTAAGCCTGGAAGGTATATTAGCATCCCAGTTAGGCTGCTTCTAAGCCTGGAAGGTATATTAGCATCACAGTTAGGCTGCTGATAAGCCTGGAAGGTATATTAGCATCCCAGTTAGGCTGCTGCTAAGCCTGGAAGGTATATTAGCATCACAGTTAGGCTGCTGATAAGCCTGGAAGGTATATTAGCATCACAGTTAGGCTGCTGCTATAGGCCTCGACTTAATTTACGTTCACATGTTTAATTGCACATACATAAATAGTTACTAGCACACGACACTGGAATGACGCTTTTGCCTTCTTAGTCTAGATCAGGGGTGTCAAACACATTCCATGTAGGGTGTAGTGTCTGCTGTAATCCCCTTTAAATGAAGACCCATACAACCAGGTGAGGAAACGTTCTAACTAATTAGTCACCTTTAATTCGTCAATCAAGGGTGGAGCAAAAACTCGCAGACACTCGGCCCTCAGTGGAATGAGTTTGACACGAGACCTAGACAGTATGCCCACTCCTCATCGTTATCCATTGTACTGTCCACGTCAGGGTGATGAGGTAGTACTGTCCAGGGTGCTGAAACCTCAGGGTGATGAGGTAGTACTGTCCGTGGTGCTGAAACCTCAGGGTGATGAGGTAGTACTGTCCAGGGTGCTGAAACCTCAGGGTTATGAGGTAGTACTGTCCAGGGTGCTGAAACCGCAGGGTGATGAGGTAGTACTGTCCGTGGTGCTGAAACCTCAGGGTTATGAGGTAGTACTGTCCGTGGTGCTGAAACCTCAGGGTGATGAGGTAGTACTGTCCACGTTGCTGAAACATCAGGGTGATGAGGTAGTACTGTCCGTGGTGCTGAAACCTCAGGGTGATGAGGTAGTACTGTCCGTGGTGCTGAAACCTCAGGGTGATGAGGTAGTACTGTCCGTGGTGCTGAAACATCAGGGTGATGAGGTAGTACTGTCCGTGGTGCTGAAACCTCAGGGTGATGAGGTAGTACTGTCCACGTTGCTGAAACATCAGGGTGATGAGGTAGTACTGTCTATGGTGCTGACACCTCAGGGTGATGAGGTAGTACTGTCCGTGGTGCTGGATCCTATTCCCTACATTAGTGCACTACTTTAGAACAAGGCCCCATAGAGAATGTAGGGAATAAGGTGGCATTTTGGGACACAGGCTTAGTTATCAAAGTGGCGCTGAATTAATTCACACAAAATCTAAATCAGAAAGTAACACGCGTTGCCTGGAACCTGTGAAAGTGACACTGCCGTTCCGCCACTGGCTGGTGCCATTGTCAGCACCTGTGAGAACAATTAAAGGGCGTGCTGTGTGTGTGTGCGCATGGGAGAGAGCGAGAGGAGAGAGAGAGAGAGAACGTATAGGCCCGGTCCCCTAAGTGATCCCAGAAGAATTGTGTGTGCATTCACATCTTAGAATGTCTTGTGTCTAGTTGTTGTGATTCAGCTCAGAATGTCTTGTGTGTCTAGTTGTTGTGATTCAGCTCAGAATGTCTTGTGTCTAGTTGTTGTGATTCAGCTCAGAATGTCTTGTGTGTCTAGTTGTTGTGATTCAGCTCAGAATGTCTTGTGTGTCTAGTTGTTGTGATTCAGCTCAGAATGTCTTGTGTGTCTAGTTGTTGTGATTCAGCTCAGAATGTCTTGTGTCTAGTTGTTGTGATTCAGCTCAGAATGTCTTGTGTGTCTAGTTGTTGTGATTCAGCTCAGAATGTCTTGTGTGTCTAGTTGTTGTGATTCAGCTCAGAATGTCTTGTGTGTCTAGTTGTTGTGATTCAGCTCAGAATGTCTTGTGTCTAGTTGTTGTGATTCAGCTCAGAATGTCTTGTGTGTCTAGTTGTTGTGATTCAGCTCAGAATGTCTTGTGTCTAGTTGTTGTGATTCAGCTCAGAATGTCTTGTGTGTCTAGTTGTTGTGATTCAGCTCAGAATGTCTTGTGTGTCTAGTTGTTGTGATTCAGCTCAGAATGTCTTGTGTCTAGTTGTTGTGATTCAGCTCAGAATGTCTTGTGTGTCTAGTTGTTGTGATTCAGCTCAGAATGTCTTGTGTGTCTAGTTGTTGTGATTCAGCTCAGAATGTCTTGTGTGTCTAGTTGTTGTGATTCAGCTCAGAATGTCTTGTGTCTAGTTGTTGTGATTCAGCTCAGAATGTCTTGTGTATAGTTGTTGTGATTCAGCTCAGAATGTCTTGTGTGTCTAGTTGTTGTGATTCAGCTCAGAATGTCTTGTGTGTCTAGTTGTTGTGATTCAGCTCAGAATGTCTTGTGTGTCTAGTTGTTGTGATTCAGCTCAGAATGTCTTGTGTCTAGTTGTTGTGATTCAGCTCACAATGTCTTGTGTCTAGTTGTTGTGATTCAGCTCAGAATGTCTTGTGTCTAGTTGTTGTGATTCAGCTCAGAATGTCTTGTGTGTCTAGTTGTTGTGATTCAGCTTCTGTATTGTCAGTCTGAAAGCAGTGAAGAACGTTTTTTTCTGAAGCTACAATCATCCTATTAACATGTGCTGTGTTCATACATGACAGAGACACACTACTGTTCACAATAGAGACACACTAGTGTTCACAATAGAGATACTGTAGTTAGAATGACGACGTAATCAATCAAACAAATGTATTTATATAGCCCTTCTTACATCAGCTGATGTCACAAAGTGCTGTACAGAAACCCAGCCTAAAACTCCAAACAGCAAGCAATGCAGGTGTAGAAGCACGGTGGTTAGGAAAAACTCCCTAGAAAGGCCAAAACCTAGGAAGAAACCTAGAGAGGAACCAGGCTGAGGGGTGGCCAGTCCTCTTCTGGCTGTGCCGGGTGGAGTTTATAACAGAACGTGGCCAAGATGTTCAAATGTTCATAAATGACCAGCAGAGTAAAATAATAATAATCACAGTAGTTGTCGAGGGTGCAACAGGTCAGCACCTCAGGAGTAAATTTTCATAGCCATTCATTCAGAGTATCTCTACCGCTCCTGCTGTCCCTAGAGTTGAAACAGCAGGTCTGGGACAGGTAGCACGTCCGGTGAACAGGTCAGGGTTCCATAACCGCAAGCAGAACAGTTGAAACTGGAGCAGCAGCACGGCCAGGTGGACTGGGGACAGCAAGAAGTCATCATGCCAGGTAGTCCTGAGGCATGGTCCTAGGGCTCAGGTCCTCCGAGAGAGAGAAAGAAAGAAAGAGAGAATTAGAGGGAGCATACTTACATTCACACAGGACACTGGATAAGACAGGATAAATATTCCAGATATAACAGACTGACCCTAGCCCCCCAACACATGAACTATTGCAGCATAAATACTGAAGGCTGAGACAGGAGGGGTCAGAAGACACTGTGGCCCAGTCCGACGACACCCCCGGACAGGGCCAAACAGGAAGGATATAACCCCACCCACTTTGCCAAAGCACAGCCCCCACACCACTAGAGGGATATCTTCAATCACCAACTTACCATCCCGAGACAAGGCCGAGTATAGCCCACAAAGATCTCCGCCACGGCACAACCCAAGGGGGTGCCAACCCGGGCAGGAAGATCACGTCAGTGACTCAACCCACTCAAGTGACGCACCCCTCCTAGGGACGGCATGAAAGAGCACCAGTAAGCCAGTGACTCAGCCCCTGTAATAGGGTTAGAGGCAGAGAATCTCAGTGGAGAGAGAGGAACCGGCCAGGCAGAGACAGCAAGGGCGGTTCGTTGCTCCAGTGCCTTTCCGTTCACCTTCACACTCCTGGGCCAGACTACACTCAATCATATGACCAACTGAAGAGATGAGTCTTCAGTAAAGACTTAAAGGTTGAGACTGAGTCTGCGTCTCTCACATGGGTAGGCAGACCATTCCATAAAAATGGAGCTCTATAGGAGAAAGCCTCCAGCTGTTTGCTTAGAAATTCCAGGGACAATTAGGAGGCCTGCGTCTTGTGACCCTAGCGTACATGTAGGTATGTACGGCAGGACCAAACTCGGAAAGATAGGTAGGAGCAAGCCCATGTAATGCTTTGTAGGTTAACAGTAAAACCTTGAAATCAGCCCTTGCCTTAACGGGAAGCAAGTGTAGGGAGGCTACCACTGGAGTAATATGATCACATTTTTTGGTTCTTCTCAAGATTCTTGCAGCCATGTTTAGCACTAACTGAAGTTTATTTAGTGCTTTATCCGGGTAGCCGGAAAGTAGAGCATTGCAGTAATCTAACCTAGACGTGACAAAAGCATGGATTAATTTTTCTGCATCATTTTTGGACAGAAAGTTTCTGATTTTTGCAATGTTATGTAGATGGAACCCCTACAACTCATCCAGAACGCCGCAGCCCGTCTGGTGTTCAACCTTCCCAAGTTCTCTCACGTCACCCCGTTCCTCCGCTCTCTCCACTGGCTTCCAGTTGAAGCTCGCATCCGCTACAAGACCATGGTGCTTGCCTACGGAGCTGTGAGGGGAACGGCACCTCCGTACCTTCAGGCTCTGATCAGGCCCTACACCCAAACAAGGGCACTGCGTTCATCCACCTCTGGCCTGCTCGCCTCCCTACCTCTGAGGAAGTACAGTTCCCGCTCAGCCCAGTCAAAACTGTTCGCTGCTCTGGCACCCCAATGGTGGAACAAACTCCCTCACGACGCCAGGTCAGCGGAGTCAATCACCACCTTCCGGAGACACCTGAAACCCCACCTCTTTAAGGAATACCTAGGATAGGATAAAGTAATCCTTCTAACCCCCCCCCCCCTTAAAAGAGTTAGATGCACTATTGTAAAGTGGTTGTTCCACTGGATATCATAAGGTGAATGCACCAGTTTGTAAGTCGCTCTGGATAAGAGCGTCTGCTAAATGACTTAAATGTAAATGGAAATGGAAAAAAAGCTGTCCTTGAAACAGTCTTGATATGTTCGTCAAAAGAGAGATCAGGGTCCAGAGTAACGCCGAGGTCCTTCACAGTTGATCCTTCAAATCAACGATTATCATTAGCTATTACGACATCTCAACACAACATTGGAACACAATCGGTTTTAAATTAGCTTTCTTGATGTTGATGTCATTGACACCATATTAAATCAAAACAAGTATGATATACATAGCCATATATCTATATATATACAGTGGGGAGAACAAGTATTTGATACACTGCCGATTTTGCAGGTTTTCCTACTTACAAAGCATGTAGAGGTGTGTAATTTTTATCATGTAATTTTATCATCATTTATCATATCATATCATACAATGTGATTTTCTGGATTTTTGTTTTAGATTCCGTCTCTCACAGTTGAAGTGTATCTATGATAAAAATGACAGACCTCAACATGCTTTGTAAGTAGGAAAACCTGCAAAATCGGCAGTGTATCAAATACTTGTTCTCCCCACTGTATATTGACATCCAGGGTTGGGTTGGCTCGGTTACCTTATAAATAGAATTTGTTACAGTTACTAGTTACCGGTCCAAAATGGTAATCAGTAACGTACATTTTGGATTACCCAAACTCCCCAACCTGACATGTGAAAAGTCTTAAACGGGAAATCCTTGGGACGTCCCAACTCGACCCCATTGAAGTTTACATTTAAAATGGTTAAAAGTAAGGTTAAAGGGTTTTGGTTAAGATTAAGGATGTCCCAAATCAAAGTTTATTGTTCGTGTACACATATTTTGTAGATATCATCGCAGGTGTAGCGAAATGCTTATGATTCTGTCTCCATCAATAAACAGAACACAATACACAAATCATTCTGAAAACTTAAGAAATGAGCAATGTCAAAGAATATAAAATATATATATATACACTGTGGGGAAATGAATATTCATTTAATTAGACCTACTATGGTGTTTTTAACTTAAATATTGTCCATTGTTATATGCTAGTATTTTACCTGATACAAACTTGTCTTGTGTGACTTAGTCATAAATCTGAGGGTACAGATTTATGAGCCGTTGGGTCCGACCGCAGTATGTGACCTCCTGTGTTTACAATCGGCAGGAATTTAGCTTTGTGGGAAGTGCAGGGAGGAACAGAGAATGGTACAACTCTGTTCCCAGGCCCTCTTTCTACACATCTGCTAACTGTCACATAGATAAGAGGATGTACTTTCTGTAAAATGAGAGAGCCAACTGTGTTCGTTGGGCTTTCAACAATGCTCTGTTGAGTGGATGGTTAATTTCTCCATTTTGGCAAATCAGTTTCTCTTCCTATAGAATTTCTACCACAACACACACATGTTATGTGTATATATACAGTTGAGGTCAGAAGTTTACAAACACTTAGGTTGGAGTCATTTAAACTCGTCTTTCTACCACTCCACAAATTTCTTGTTAACAAACTATAGTTTTGGCAAGTCGGTGAGGACATCTACTTTGTGCATGACACAAGTCATTTTTCCAACAATTGTTTACAGACATATTATTTCTCTTATAATTCACTGTATCATAATTCCAATGGGTCAGAAGTTTACATATACTAAGTTGACTGCACTAAATACTGCTATGGTAAAACCCCTGCTGAAGAAAATAAATCTAGATTTGTATTTATTATGGATCCCCATTAGCTGCTGCCAAAAATTAAGGCAGTTATACATTTTTTTAAAACATTACAATACATTCATAACAGATTTCACAACACACAAAGTGTGTTCCCTCGGGCCCCTACTCCACTACCACATATATACAACACAGAATCCATGTGTACGTGTGTGTATGTTAACATGTGTGTGTATGCATGTGTCTGTGCCAATGTTTGTGTCTCTTCACAGTCCCCGCTGTTCCATAAGGTGTATTTTTTATCTGTTTTTTAAATCTGGTTCTACTGCTGCATCAGTTCCCTGATGTGGAATAGAGTTCCATGTAGTCATGGCTCTATGTAGTACTGTGCACCTCCCATAGTCTGTTCTGGACTTGGGGACTGTGAAGAGACCTCTGGTGGCATGTCTTGTAGGGTATGGATGGGTGTCTGCGCCACTGCGCCCGGGTGGCGCAGTGGTCTAGGGCACTGCATCGCAGTGCTAGCTGCGCCACCAGAGTCTCTGGGTTCACGCCCAGGCTCTGTCGCAGCCGGCCGCAACCGGGAGGTCCGTGGGGCGACGCACAATTGGCATAGCGTCGTCCGGGTTAGGGAGGGTTTGGCCGGTAGGGATATCCTCAGTATGTAAAATGTAATAAAATGTATGCACTCTACTGTAAGTCGCTCTGGATAAGAGCGTCTGCTAAATGACTAAAATGTAAATTTAAGTGTGCTAGTCAAATAGACAGCTCAGTGCATTCAACATGTCAAAACCTCTCACAAATACAAGTAGTGATGAAGTCACTGATGAAGTCACTTTGAGCCAGGAGAGATTGACATGCATAGTATTCATATTTCATATTTGCTCTCCGTGTACATTTAGGGGCCAGCAGTGCTCACTTGTTCTGAGCCAATTGTAATTTTCCTAAGTCCCTCTTCAGCTCTTTGCATTTTCTTCAGTCAATCTCCAACCTTCCTTTTCTTAAGAAAAATTCTGGAGAAATTACATTTTCAAACAGCTAAATGATGTGGCAACTGTATTTTTTTGAAAAAAATTCCCAATCTGTTTTTTTGGGGGGGAAACAGCCTTGGTTAAAGTGGTAAATGCTCTTAGAGGAAACACAGATACCAAACAGCTGTCCTTGGATTTAAGTGCTGCATTCTACACTGTTGTCCGTGATGTCCGTCTGGACAGACTGCAGAGGTGCGTTGGCTTCTTCCAGTCCCGTTCTAAATTGGGTTCAGGAACTATTTAACCGGGTCGAGAGTTTTATCACCCTTGGTCTCAGAGAAATTACATGTCACATGTGGAGTTCACTTGGTTTGATTTTGAGTCCGGTACTGTTCAGTTTATATATGTTACCCATTGGCAGCGTTGTCAGAAAGCACAGCGTTGACTTGCACTTCTACGCAGACGATACACAACTTTACATTTCTGTCTCACCGGAGGATTTTAGCTACACGGATAAATTATTTGTGATTTTAATACATGAGTGGTTCACAACTTCCTCCGGCTAAATCACACGCACGCACACACGCACACCTACACTCACACCCACACCCACACCCACACCCACACCCACACCCACAACCACACCCACACCCACACACACACACACACACACACACACACACACACACACACACACGTTATAGCCTAGTTAAATGAAGATAAGACCGAGGTAGTTATTGTTGGAGCCAAAGCACAGAGAGAGAATCTGGACGCACATTTTAATTCACGGGCAATAAAGATAAAACACCTAGCTGTTATTTTAGATTCTGATCTCAAAATGTTTAATCACACATTAGGAATGTGACCAAAATAGCTTTTTACCACCTAAGGAACATTGCCAAGGTGTGACTGTTTCTCTCTCAGGCTGATACAGAGAGACTCACCCATGCTTTAATTACAAGCAGACTGATACAGAGAGACTCA